>NC_060288.1:11739102-12039102 GCF_021613505.1 Equus quagga | reverse complement strand
TAAGTGGAAAAATGTACTCTTGAGATGAATTTCTACTCTGCCAGAGTAGAGTAGAGTGTGGTTTAGAAGCTGGGTAGTTAAAAGTTATTCCTTCTTAGCTAACGTGGAATGCAGGTACTCTTAATTTTCCTAGATTTATTGGTGTGATTTTTATTGACATGAACTAGAAGTGGCTTCAGTAGACAGCTTGTCCTACTATCTAATTGCTATCAAATAAAATCACTTAAGATGAATTTCTTTCAAAACATAATTCATAATTTTGGCAGATAATCTCTTAACATTTAATTAGCTAATGTTACTAACCCTAACCCTGTAATAAGCCTACTCATTTACCTGTCAGGAGGTCCATTTTGCAATTAATTTATCAAAAAGGCTTTACCAAGAAGGGTCATTCTTAGGTATTTTATCACTGTATCATGGTGATTAATAAATAGCTACAGTTGTTAATAGCAGCATTGGACATTTTCTAGTCTTAGAGCATTTTGTCTGTGTTCTATGGCAGGAGTTGGCAAACTGGCTGGCGGGATGCATTTGACTTGCTGCTTGTTTTTGTACTGTGAGTGAAATGGTTTTTACGTTCTTAAGTGGCTGAAAAAAATAAGAATATTTCCTGAGATTTGTATAAATTCAGATTTTATCGTCTATAAAGGTTTATTGGAGCATAGCCGTGCTTCTTTATTGTTTATGGCATTTGTGTCACAACGGCAGACCTCAGTAGTTGTGACAGAGACAATCTGCCCGTGAAGCCCAGAATATTTGCTGTCTGACCCTTTAGAGAAAAAGTTTGCTGACTCTTCCTGTTCTATAGTATAAAAAAATATAGCCTTGATTGTTCATTTAAATAAAACTCTCCCTCTTTTATTGGCATATTTTCCCTCTTGATGGCTAAAAGTAACACATGTTCTTATAGAACATTTGGAACATCTAGAAAAGTATAAAGAAAAAAATTTAAAAAACTATCTGCAGTCATGGGATAACCACTAATATTTTGGTATACATTATGCCCGACCTTTAAAAATATCTAATATGTATATATGTATACACACATACACAAATACACACACATTTATTTTATAAAATTAGTCTCACCTGCTTTTTTCACTTGATAAATTATAAGAACGTGTTTTTAATGACTGCATAGTGTTCTATTTTATGTCTGTACCATAATTTATTATTTAATCATTTTTCCATTGTTGGATATGTAAGCTGTTTTCAACTATTTATTATTATAAATATTATATGTTGCATTATATAATATTTTAAATACTATTATACATATGAAGGATGACTATCTTTGTATATAAATCTTTCTGAGGAATACTGTGTTTTGTTTTTGTTTTTTGTTGAGGAAGATTGGCTCTGAGCTAACTTCTGTTGCCAGTCTTCCTCTGTTTTGTATGTAGGATGCTGCCCCAGCATGGCTTGATGAGTGGCGTGTAGGTCCGTGCCTGGGATCCAAACCTGCAAAACCCAGGCCACTGAAGCAGAACATGCAAGCTTAACCACTATGCCACTGAGCTGGCCCCATGAATGCTGATTATTTTTGTAAGATTAATTCTTAAAAATGAAACTATGTGTAAAGTGGTTTGAAACCTGGAGAAGTATTTTGAGGGAAATTTTGATATTGCGTGAAAATCCTTAGACTGCCTTCATGAAGAGAAGATGGCTTCTCTTCCTAGGCTCTGGTTAGACACATTAATTTTCACACTAGACCATCAAACAAGTCCTTTTAATAATTTGACTGTGAAAGCATATGTTTGATACTCGTAGTTGATGGGTTGGAAGAACTGGGTCAGTGCCCCACCCACTCTGGGTTCATAGGTTTTCTCATGATTCTGCAGCACAGGCAAGTGAATGATTTTCTGTGGGCGCTCCCAGCGTGATTTTTGATGCCACATAGAAAAGCGGAGTAATGCTGCAGGCCAGTGTGAGTTGGTACAGTAGACTCAGACATGGGGGTGAAAAGGAGAATTGCTCCATCCTTAGGATAATTCACTTCTTACTCCGCTAATTAAGTAGGTGCTCCCGCCCACCACCCTGTGTCCTGTGTGTGCCTCTTCAGGGAGCTCCATTTGTTAGCATATTCCTGCTCTTTTGCCACCAGTCATTCTGTAGAGTAGCTACAAAAATGTACCCAAGTATTTCACTCAAAGAATGATTGGTGAAAGGGTATTGACTTTTAAAATTCCTGGGGACGCCCACACCAGCTGCTAGTATCAATCTGTTTGCAGCAGAGGTTGTAAACTGAGAGGGCTTCAGGCCAAATTTTGGCCTGCAGAGTGGTCTTGGAAATTGATATCAAGTGGAAGATTGCATTGTAACATCCAATTCTTTGTCTTCTTTTGAAAAATTGGGAAGTCTGGTGACACTGGGCGCGTGGTGACTATTGGTAAGAGTTAGCTGCGGCAGAGTTAGTGGTTTCCAGTTTGGGCTGCAGCATAGTGCTATGGGTTATAGGTAATGCGAGGTTTTGATGGCTGCATATTTTTTATAATTTTCAAATGTATAAAGCATTTAATAAAACATTCAAAGATTTATAATAGGTAAAATTATATTTGAACTTCCTTCATGAAGAAGATCCTTTTGTAAACTGCTTGAGTTCAGAACATACGTGGCTGTGCATAATAAACATGGTCAGAAAGAGTTATTTTATGGCTGAATCAGGTAGTACTTTCTCCTGACTTTCCTGTTAAATAATTTCCTATCTAATTATTACTTTAATTGTGTCTATGTATGTTATTTAATCATTGGGAAAGATAGGTGTGTTCGTGTACATAAAATGCTTTCAATTTTATTTGTCTTAATTTTCGTAATTTTACTGCTAACGTAGAAAAGATCATGATTGTTAGCTAATGATTATTTCATGATATTTAGTTTTTTCTAATAGAATACAATTAATTTTGTTAATTTTCTTGTTATTTAATTTTTAATTATTATTTATTATGGGCTTTTGATGTGACAATTTGTCAAACCTAGTTTTTGATAGAATTTCATAGTACATTTGTTTTTAGCATTTAACTAGTGCTTCTATCTAAAAATAATTAATAATTGAACATATGCAATTCAGTTGATTCAATAAGGGAAATATAGGCCTTCATAACTTCAGAAACTCATTTAAAAGATATTTTTGATTACCTGGAAGTGTATTTGTTAACTTTAAATTTTTTTATTATTAAACTCAATGAAAATAAATATTTCACTACACTCAGTTTTTATTTAGTCTTCTTAATTAAAAAATTTTTTTGGATAAGATTTGTTAAAAAATATTCATATAAGAATTCGGACAAGCTAAAAATTCACAAAAAACTTTTCCCACGGAATTAAAGACCTACAGTATTTTAAGTACTTTATATTCAAATAGATTTAATTTCTACAGATATTTACTTTCCCACTATAATGTCTAATTTAGTGATTAAAGCTGGAAAGTAGTCTGATTCTTGAGTTAACATAATAGTAAATATTTAATCAATAATTAGTCAATAAAGATTATCTCAGAATAGAATGTGATATTCCCATAGTTCTTCATTTTTCAGCCTAAATCAAATGAAATAGGGGTGTCAAACAAAATACTCTGGTACCTTTTCAAAAACATCTATTTTACTAAAAAAAGATTTGAACTTTTGAAAGTATCTTTGAGCACAAAATAAGAACAAAGTTCTTTTTGATCATCAGATTGAGTTCAAGAAACTGGTTACAGGATCACACATCTAATGAAGCCCAGATATCTCACTATTTTACCAAATCAGCTCTTTTTTCCTGCCTGTGTGGAACACTATGTTTGGGACCAGCGAGGCAAAGGAAGTGGATGGAAAAGTTGCCATTTTCGACTATTCTGTTAGAAGATATGTTGCGAATTTGTTAAGACAGAACACTAATCCAGAAGACTCAATGAAAAAGGTGTTCATGGCAGATATGAATCCGTAAATACTGGTACTTGTCCTCAGTTAGGAGGCTGTGTAGAATCCTTGAAGAAAAACACCGAGAAGGGAGTTACTGCTTGGCAAAGAAGTTCCAAAACCAACCGGGGATGAAATATGCAAAGTAAACAATGAATAATTTGAAACATATAAGATATTATGGAAACTGGAAGTTTGGGACTGGTAATAACAGGAGGGTATAAAGGCTTTACGTTAAGTTCAATATATATAAAAAAGCCTGATGTGCCAAGTACTGTGTTGTCTTATTCACAGAGAAGCTCTTGTTTATTAAAATTTGCCTGTAGTTCTGAATTCCACATTAAATGATGTCATAAAAATGGTGAACCTAGTGAAATCCAAGCCTCTACAGTGCCTTCTTTTTAGCTTTAGTTGAAGAAATGTGATTAGCCATTTCATTACTGAAGAGTGTTGATGGTCCAATGGAAGATTTATAAGCTAAAAGGAAAATTTCAAATTATTCTATGTGAATAATTCTTACAGGTTTGTTGAGGTGTAGTTATTGGCTTCAAAAAATGGTATTCTTAATTGACATTTTGAGCACTTGAATGAGCTTAATCAAAAGTGCGATGATCATACGGAAAATATATTAACCGTGTACTGACAAAATTTATGGATTCAGAGTAAAATTTTGGTTTTGGAGAGTGAAGTTAAAATAGTTTTAGAAGTGATGTGTAATTGGTGTTATTTGAATCCTAAAGAAGAGTTAATACTAGTAGGACAGAGTCACCGTGTGCTGAGACAGAGCTGTAGCATGATATTGAAATGCTCATATAAAAAATTCGTTTTGAATGCTTATTTACATCATCAAAAGAAATTAGCACATCTCTCAGTAGAAGAAAAGGAGGAGCTATTAGATTTAAAGAATTTTAGCACCTTTGAGGCACAATTTTAAAAAGATTGAATTATTGGAATGCTGGCTAATGGTGAAAAAGGAGTTTTCAGTGCCTTGGAGCGAAGCCTCCTCTTTTGCCGTTTGCTGTCACTTGTGCTAACAAAGCTTCCTTGTGATGGTTACTGCGTTAAGAAAATGTTGTTAAAAGGTCTCGGGAGTCGTGTGTAGCCATTTTAGACATAAACCTGACACAGAACAGTCATGTGCATCTAAACAACTTCAACTTTATTTAAAAGGTTTGAAAATTTTAATTTTATAAAGAAGTTATAAAAGTTTTACAGAATTTTATATTCACACTTGCCGATCCCCTTCCCAGTATGCCATAAAAATATTTTCATTTTCTGACAGTGCCGTGAACTAGAAAATGTTGTCAACTCCTGGGGTAGATCTTCATTTATAAATGAAGTGGACAATCAAGAATCATCACGGATGTGAGGAAAATCAGCAGTTATCAAACTCAATAAGCTGAATAGTGTCACCCTTGATAAAAAATAATTTCTAAACAAAAAAGAACTTAAAGTCCTGGTAAGTATTATCAGTGGATTCAACAGGAAATGTATTAACAAAAGAACTGAAAACTGTGGAAAAGGAAAATTGGAGGGTGAGAAAGGAATAAAACATAATTCCCCAAATAAAATGCTCAATAGAATTGTTGTCGTAGAAAAATATGGCTGATAACCAAATAGGTATTTGTTGTACAGCTATGTACCGGGGGTGCTTTGGGGAGAGGAAGAAAGAAAAAAGATTGGCAACAGATGTTAGCTCAGGACCAAGAAAAAAGGTAAAGACTGTAAGAGAACATCTACGAACTGCTAAGAGATTGTTTCACTCAGCCAACACACTGTTCTCCTATCTATTTGAAAAATACATTTTCACATATGCAGGGAATCAGAGTTTATTATCTACATGTTCTACCTGAAGAAAACAGTTGAAAAAAGTCCTCTAAACAAACAATAGAGTCAGAACAGAGATGCAATATAGGGTAAGATGAAGGGCAGAGGAAACTATAGTAAGCCATATATACGTTTACATACGTGTTTAAGTTTATATACACATTTATATTTAAATGGATGATGAAATTTGTAACATAATGTTTAGAAAACAGTAAGAATTCTTGAAATAGAAGAACAATACTAAGAAAATTGACAGGCTGTAACTGAAACCGTATCAGCAAAAAACCGTCGTTAGAAGGGTGGAGAAGTAAAAACGTTCTAAGAGTTTTGCCTTGCTGGGTAGAGGGTAGTGCAAATGTAGGGTCTGGGTGGGGAGGAGGTATAATTTTATTATTTTGCTTAGATAGCACTGTAATAGTAGGATGGGAAAAAAGTGAAATTTTAACAGTGACAAAGGGAAAAAAAGAGTATGAATGATAATTTCACCCAGTCTGAAAAAAATAGAAAAGAATAAGAGGAAACTGAAGAAAGTAAGATAAATACTAATCAAAGTAAGATGAAAGGGAAAACTCAAGTTCTTACACTGACTGTGAATGAGATGAATTTCCCTATTGAAAGAAAGACATGTTCAAATTGGGCTATTCAAAACAAAAACCAGAAAAACAAACAACAACAAAAGTCCCAGGTGTGTGTTGTTTCAAGACAGCCTTTAAAAAAGTGATCAAGGTTGAAAAGTGGCAGATAGTGGTGGATGGATAGGCAAGATGATTCCAGGGAAGTCCAAATCAAAGGAAATCAAAATACATTATTTATTTCAAAGAGGAATTTAAGATCCTTTAATGGTACAACATGAACCATTATGAAATGATGAAAAACTTGATTTTAGAAAAAGATGTGTCAAAGTTGTTCATATTCAACAACATAACAGCTAAATGTATACATAAAATATTCTATTATTCAATGACGTGGATCACTTCCAAGAATAACCTTTAACTGATTAATGATTAAAATCCTGAAGTATGTTGAAGAATTTCCTATTGAAAATTATTCCACAACTTTGATTTTCGGTGTGCTTTTTATCTGTACCAAGGTGTAAGTAAATTTGACAAGGATATTGGGTTTGTAAACAACTTTACTTTCAAATTCTTTGCCTGGAAACATTTAGAAAGAATTTTGTAAGCAAAAGAGAACATTTACATCTAAAAATTAGACGTTTCAAATTAAAATGATTTTAGTATTATAGGTGGCTGTAGATAAATTATTGAAATTTATTTCTGTTTTGACAGTATAAATGAATTACAAAATTCCAAAATTTTATAGTTATTTTTATAGAGTTGTGTATTATTTGTAGAAACTTCAATTTTCTGGCAGTTTTGCAAATAAATGATCTACTCTGTGTATTGCAAAAACTTGTTTTCCAGTTCTATAAAAATATATTTTAACATTAAGAATAGACTCTCTCTCTCTATATATACACACTTTGGGATTAGCTTTTGATTCTCCTGTCAAGGGTTTTGAATTTGTGGCAACTATGAACTCATTAATAACCATGAACATTTGTAAAATGCTTTATAGTAAATAAAGCATGTATATTTTACATATTTTATCTTCTTACATATAATGCAGGTGGTGACACCAGGGACTTGAGTTGTCAATTTTGATTCAGTGAATCAGAGATCTTACATAGTGCCAGACTTTGCTAATGATTCAGAGAATACAGGCAAGCATCAAGTGCAGATGGAATATTTTTTTATTTGGAGGAACCCCAAACTGTCAGACACAGGTTCCAAAATTGTGCTTTTCTTCTGCATTAGGCCATGTTATGGTTTTGGACTAACAGAATAGTTTTAAGCAATGTGTGTAAAAAAAAGAGAAATTGCACAAAGGAAGAAAGTTGTTTTGGTTTTAAAATTCCTCTGTTTTATATTCTCTCTCTTTTTTGTTTTTGGTAAGGAAGATTGGCCTTGAGCTAACATCTACTGCCAGTCTTCCTCTTTTTGCTTGAGGAAGACTGTTGCTGAGCTAACATCTGTGCTACTCTTTCTCTGTTTTGTATGTGGGACACCACCACAGCATGGCATGACAAGCAGTACGTAGGTCCATGTCTTTGATCTGAACCTGCAAACCCTGGGCCACAAAGTGGAGCATGTGAAGTTAACCACTATGCCGCTGGGCTGGCCCCTGTTTTGAATTCTCTTAATTACACAGCTTACTTCACTACCCCCCATTTTCCAGCCATAAATTAATACACCATAGTGCCAGACTTATTTACAGTTAGCAATCTAGATAGTTAAGCTATATCTTGCTAACATTTTCTGGATAGGTACTCTTTGGTATTTTTCTGCTAGTAAATACACATTGATAGGTGTACCAGGCTACCATCTGCTTTGAGGTCATTAGCATGTTTATTAGGATCCTCAGTAGGGAGAATGAGTTACTAGCCCACTGTTAACCCTTTCCTTCCCAATGCATAAGAGTGGTGGAGTTTGTTCTATATGGAAAATTTGTTTGCTAAAGTAATCTTTTAAAATTTTCTTCCATTAATTATCAATATTTGCAGTTTCGGGGGTTTATGTTTGGAAAAATGAGCCATTAAAATAGATACTTGCCAAATTTATTGTTTAATTTCTTCAGAGTTATATTGCTGAATATCAATAGGGATAACAGGCTATCCCTGAATGATAAGTAGTTGCTTTGGTTATTTCACATTAACCATGTTTCATCACAAGAGTCTTCAGGTGGATATTCAACACTGCTGCCCTTTTACTGTAAATTTGAGATAATAGGAACTAAGCTTGGGGCTTGAAAAATTTTATTAAGAATTTGAGGCTATTCAATTTCGTATGTTAACTCACCTGAAGGTATGGATCCATTCTACCACTAACAAAAAGAGTCTGTCATGGTTCTCCTATTCATTGTGTTTTCTGTAACCATTCTTGAAGTTTGGTTTGCACTGAGAAGAGCACTTAAAGCTAGTAACAGAGTCTTAAAGAATATCCTCTAGGAAACTCTTATTCTTAGGGAAGCTTGTTCACTTGCTGGGCCAAGAGTGTAATAAAAAAACCTTAATAGAGAAAAGCTGTCATCTGTCTCAAAATTCTTCTTCAGGTAGATTTGTGAACAAATCCCACTGTTTGCTGAGTGTACTTAGATCTTAGGACAGGTAATAAGAAAATTAAAGATGTTAAACATTTATAACAATTTATATACCCAAGGATTCTCATTGTTAATGAGATAGAGATTATTCTTTGAAAGGATCAAAAACTGCTAGAACCTTAGAACTCAATTACACTGGCTTACTTATTTTAAAAAGAAGGAATGCTAAATGTATAGTTATTAGATCTAGAATGTTGTGTCTGTTTCTCTTTCTTTTGCGATTCCTGCTCTGATAACCTATTCTTGTGCCTAGATGCCATAACTTACTTTAAGAATGTATGTTTAGTTCTTCAGACGTATCGACAGGCTCATCTCTGAGTTTTATTTCAAAGATTGTACTGTGTTTATTCACAAAGTAATTGTTTTTTGGATTTTGTAACTAGAACCTTTTAAAGATGAATGAAAAAAAGTTGAAAACATCTCCACCGAAGCGGAGACTTCCTGAATGGATGTCTATGCCTAGTAAGAGATGTGCTGTAGAAGAAAGAAAGGTATGCAGTTCGTCAGTTATCCTTTCAAATGGGAAATCTAATGTAAATTTGACTGTAAAATGAGTCAATCCTCACTTCAGGTCGTTAGGTAAGTTAGAGCTGCTGTTGTGTGAATGAGCCAGAATCTAGTCATTGAGTGGGTGAATGGGATTAAATTTTAATTTGGTTTACAAAATGAGAATTCTTACTCTGTGCTTTCCCTTTTTTATCTAGTTTGCGTGGTTGACCTTACTAGTTTGTTGCAATTCAGATAATAATTTAGAACAGTATTTACTTTGGTGAGTTTTTATAATTATTTTTAAGTCCTCATAGATTTAAGATCTACCAACCAGTCTTTAGCATTTTAAGGCAACATTATTACACCTAGAACACTAATATAATTACAGGAAAAAATTAATAAAATAAATGCTTTTATGAAAATAAGATTAGAAGCTTGCAAATAAACTTCTTAGGAAATAATTTAAAAATGGGTAGCTTTATCTTTGTAAATTGTCCTTATGACTCCGTTAGTCTATAAAGCATTAGTTGATAAAACTTCGATTTATACTTCTAATGCTTCAGTGAACTTTATTATTTCAATGAACATGTTTTATTTAATGTGCACTTTCTTTGTGGCTTTTTGGAATTTTCTTTAACTTAAGGCATCTAGTCAGAAGAGTGTTTTTGAAGATGACCTTCCCTTCTTAGAATTCACTGGATCCATTGTGTACAGTTATGAAGCTAGTGATTGTTCTTTCCTATCAGAAGATATTAGGTAAGAGATTTGAATTTCCTGGTTTCATTTGAGTTTGCACCCTTTGAAGATAACCGTTACGGTAATATCCTTAAGTGTATTGAGTTTTACAGTCGAGATGTATTCAGTAAAGAATTATTTCTACATGTAGAATATCAGTAAATTCTAATTCTACTTTTTAAATAAAAACTTGAAATCACTGAATTATGTTTGTAATGTACCTGTTTGTTCATTCATAAGCCTTTCTATTGCTTCAGCTAACTTTTTTAGATGTTATATATAGAATTACTGAACACATTATATTTCACCAATCTAGGAAAAAACCCGCAAGAATTATGCAACTTCAGGTTCCCCTTTATATTTCGTTAAAAATACCGACATAGTAATATTGAGTAATGGTTGCGATTGGCTCTGTTGCATTTAGTCAGCAATAACTATAGCAAATGATCCTTAAAAAGAACATCAAAGATGACTGCTAATATTTTTAAAAATTGCCTTGTTAACTTAGGACTCTGCAATAATGCAATCTAAGACTCTTGAAGCATTTTACAAGGAGTAGTAGTAGGGAATTCACTCAGATCTTCTTGGAAGTTGTTATACTTGTTCTTTTTTTTTTTAAACTGTTACACATTGGGTTAATAGAAGCAGAGATAAATAAGTTAAGCTACCTATTAATGATCTCCTGGTGAGATGTATTCTAGAAAGCATTCAGGGGCCTCACTGCCGTTGTAGTTGTCTGGCCACTGTTGGGTCTCATTATATACATTTAAATTTTTCCTGCAGAGGAGGTAGGTTCTGTTATTTATGATTATTAACTCCACCATCTTACCTTTGACCATGCCATAGTATGTCATATCTGAAGGCAATAAGCATAAGTGGTTTGAAGAATGTAGTTTTGATGAATTCCGTGTGGTTTATGAAAGGCAGGCAGGTTTTTTTTCTATCTTCTCTGACCACTTTAAAGATTTTGGCTATCGCCAGTTTTCAACGATTTGATTATGATATGCCTTTGTGTAGTGTGGTTTGTGTTTATCCTGCTTGGGGCTTCACTGAGCTTTTTGGATCTGTGGGTTTATAGTCTCATCAAATTTAAAAAATATCTTCAAATTTTGTTCTCTCATTCTGTTACTCTTTTCTCCTGGCACACTCAGTACACACGTAAGTTAGATTGCTTAATGACTGTGTCATTGGTCGTGAGGCTCACTTTCGTTTGGGTCTTCTTGTTTTTCTTTCATTCTTTTTTCTCTCTGCTTCAGTTTGAATAGTTTGTTTTGCTGTGTCTGTAAGTTCACTTTTTTTTTCTTCTGTAGTGTCTGATCCGCTGTTACCCCATCCTATGAATTTTTAATTTTATTGTATTTTTTACCTCTAGAAGTTCCATTTGTTTCTCTTTAAAAATATCTTCCTTTTGGCTCTTATCGTATTCATATTTTCTTTTAAGTCTTTGAACATATTCAGCATGTTTATAATAGCTGTTTTAATGTCTTTGTCTTACTTCCATTATTCTAGTTATTTTTTCTATTAATTGAGTTTTGTCCTGGTTATGGGTCACATGTTCCTGTTTTTTCTTAGCTGGCTGTTTCTGATTGGACATTGTGCTTTTACCTTGTTGAATGTTAGATTTTGTTGTCTTCCTACCGAGAAAGGAGCATTGCTCTGTCGGGCAGTTAAGTTACCTAAGATCAGCTTTACAGTTTGACGCTTATTTTGCTGACTGCCCCAGGTGATCCGCAAAAATCTCTACTCTGACTTTTCAGAACTTTACTGCCCCTTACTTTGTGTAGGCCCTAGGACTTGTTCAGCTTATGGTTCCCTCGTTGTTCTTTGTCCGGCCTCATAGGTTCACTCAGTGCTTGCATGTCCTTTCTTGCCTGCCTTCCTCCTCTCCAGAACTCTACCCACAACTTTGCCTCAGCCTCTCTGGCGTGAACCCTGTCTCCCCAGCTCAGCGCTCTACTTTGGGTTCTGCTCCCTGTTCTGCTGTCTGGGGAGTGTTCCAGGCAGAAAGCTGGGGCAGCAGTGAGGCTCTTCTTTGTTTCCCTTCCCTCAGAGAGCATAGGTCTGTACTGCCTGTTGTCCAGTGTCTGGAACTTTATATATTTTGTCCACTTTTCTATTTGTTCATGGAGGAAATGTATCTCTGATCACTATTAATCTGTCTTGGCCCAAAGTAGAAGTTGAGTTTTAAAAAATTTTTAAAACACATTTTTAATTTTTAAAAATTGTGAAATAGGCAAATAAAAACAATAATAATGTATTGTAACAAGCACCCGTATTCCTCCCACCTAGCTTTATTAAATCTTAATATTCATTTTCTTCAAAGCTTTATTAAGAAATGAAACAGTAAAATACAGCTGAAGCCCTGTCTGCCCTTTCTGATTCTCCCTCTGCAGCTCTGTCAGATGACTTCTATCATGAGTGCAGTGTTTAGCATTCCCTCACCTGTTTTCTATAATATTCATAATTTTATATCCCAAAATACATACCATTATTTTGCTGATTTAAAAACTTTAAAAAATGCTATCAAACTATGTGTGTATTCTGCCACTTGTCTTTTTCACTCAATATTTTATGTTTTTGAGAATTTTTCTTTTTGGTATATGTAGTTCTCGTTTAACCTTTATATAATATTCCATTGTTTCAATATACCACAATTTATCCATTCTTTTGTTGATGGAAATACAGTTTGTTTCCATTTTTGCCAGTAGGAATGGTGTTGCGGTGACCATTCTTAAGCATTTCTGCCTGGTTGTGCACATATGAGAGTTTGACGTATTTGTGAGAAGAGCGCTCCAGGTTGTAGTGTTTGTACCCCTTCAGCCAGATATTGTCAGAGCTATCTCCAAGAGGGTTTTACCACCTTAAACATTCACCACTATGTGAGTGGTCCCAGTGGTAGATATTCTTCTCCACACTTGATGTTGTGAGGCTTGAATTTTTGCTGGTCAGATAGGTATGAAGTTGTATAAATTTAATTTCCACTTTTCTGATTTCTAGTGAGATTTCGTGTCTTTCCATATTTATTTGGATTTATTGACCATATAGATTTCCTTTTGGGAATTGCCTGTTTATATGTTATGTTATTTTTCTCCATTTTTTCACTCAATTGTCTTTCTTATGATTTTTCAAGGAATTTTTAATATTTTCTGTCTATTTGTTATGAGTTATATGTATCATAGATATCTTCTACCACCTATGGCTTCTCTTAACTTTTTGAATGATGTCGTTAGGTATTCAGAAGTTAAAATTTTAATGTAATTAATTTGTACTATTTCCCCCCCCTTTAGCTTGAGTCTGTCTGATGGAGATGTGGTGGGATTTGACATGGAATGGCCACCAATATATAATAAACAGAAACTGGGCAGAGTTGCACTAATTCAGTTGTGTGTGTCAGAGAGCAAATGTTACTTGTTTCATATTTCTTCAATGTCAGGTTTGTATCTCTTTTCTTTGTTCCATTTTTATATGGTAGAGAATTGTATTATGTCAACTTTATCCCTATAAAATTAATCTCTTGAATTAGCTAGCACTTCTCTCATCACCTTCCGTTTGTTTAAGTATTTATGTTATGCCTGATTCACTCATATCCCTGTTTTATTTAATTTTCACAACATCTCTGTCAGGCATTGATATTCATCCTGTGTTAGAGAGTAAAGAACTGAAGTTTAGAGAGGCAAAAAGACCAGGAATGTACCGTTAGTGTTAGGAGAGGTGACATTCAAACTACTTGTTTTTCTTGTCATTTATCAGTCGGGTCTTTTGCTTTAGGGAAGAAAAGAAATACTCAAGGTGAGTGTGTTTCTGACTTTAAACTTAATATAATCATAAATTTAAATATAAACATAGAATATGTAGGAAGTAGAAATAAATCCATCGTACTTGATAGGACCTATGGAAATAATAATAAAATGTTATAGTTTTTCCTCAGGGATTAAAAATGTTGCTTGAAAACAAAGCAATTAAAAAAGTAGGTGTAGGAATTGAAGGGGATCAGTGGAAACTTCTACGTGACTTTGACATCAAATTGAAGAGTTTTGTGGAGCTGACAGATGTTGCAAATGAAAAGGTAAATGTGGTACATATATTATTTTCATAAACAAGGTAAATTTGTGCTTCACAGAATGTTGCTTCTATGTGAATGTTAGATTTTTTGAAAAAAGAATTTAAGCTGTATAATGTTTTTGTGACAATAGAGATTTCCCAAATGAGTGTTCCATGATGAAAACCTTCAGTTCTAATCCATTACCTTAGCAAATAATTTCTTTAAGCAAGCAGCCCCCCCATATTTAGTACTATTTCACTTTATTTCATATATTTGCAAATTTAAATATTGTATTTTAAGTTTATCTCTTTCATCCATTTATATCAATACTTTTCTTTTTAAGGGAGAGCCTAGTGCCGCCCCTGTGGTAAGATGCTCTTAGTGGAAATTTGACCATCAATTCCATTGCCTATGTTTCACGTATTTTATTAATGTAGTCATTAAGTTAAATTCTCATGTTTAGCCAAGTATTCTTTGGCTGGGAAGTAGAAAGCCTACCAAACTATTCAACTTTTTTCCATGAATAATACTTTCCAAGAATTTTAGTACCTACATTGGGGAAATTCCAGAATTAAAAATTTTCTTTTAATTTTAATTTTTTTATTGAGCTAACATTGGTTTATGAAATTATTTAGGTTTCATGTGTACGACATCATAATTCAACTTCTCTATATACTGCAGCGTGCTCACCACCAAAATCTGGTTTCCATTCATCACCATACAGTTGGCCCCCTTTACCCATTTTGCCCTCTCCCCACCTTCTTCCCCTCTGATAACTTCTAATCTGTCCTCTGTATCTATGTGTTTGTTTTTGTTTTGTCATGTTTTTTTTTATCTTGCACATGAGTGAAATTGTACAGTATTTGTCTTTCTCCATCCAACTCATTACACTTAGCATAATACCCTCAAGGTCCATCCATGTTGTGGCAAATGGCAAGATTCCATCTTTTTTTTGTGGCTGAGTAGTATTCCATGTATATGTACACCACAACATCTTGATCTCAGAATTAACTTCTTATAATGTGTACTGCAAATGAGGTTTTTAGTGACTGGAAGTTTATTAAGGACTGTCTCTGCCTTGTATTTTGGTATAACATTTCCAGCTTTACTTTGCATGGTCATTTGGTGATATTTAGGAATATCTGAAAATAGAAGGAAATGATTTTTGCTATGTTGATTTTTCATTACTTCCAGCTGAAATGTGCAGAGATCTGGAGCCTCAATGGTTTGGTTAAACACCTCTTCGGTAAACAGCTTCTGAAAGACAAGTCTGTCCGCTGTAGTGATTGGAATAATTTTCCTCTCACTGAGGATCAGAAACTGTATGCAGCCACGGATGCTTATGTATGTACCAGAGATCTTTAGACTATGATGTATTTTTTAAACCTTATAATAAATTACTTTAGAAAAATTTTATTGTGGTAGTGGCACAAACTCAACTAAAATATTTTAAATCAGTTTGACGTTAAGAATGCTTAGGGAGACATTTATTGAAATTGTTAATTCTCAATATTAATTAGGAAGTACCAATCAGTAGATTGTTTGTTCAATGGTAGTTATTTTTATTGTCATGAAGCCAAAATAATGTCCAATTTGTATTTAAAAAATGTGAGTTCTCTGAAAACATGAAAGGCTAATAAGCCCAGACTGAGCAAGCACAAATGGTATTGATGATATTTATGATTTATAAGCAACTTCAGAATAAAAATAATTACAAGGCAGTTTCTATATTGAAGCTGGCCTTATTTCTTATATTTATATTTAAATGTGGTAAAAATTTAGGAAAATTGCCTCCAAATTTAGCTTTCCACTGCTGTTAGTCAGATGTATTTTCATGTTTATAGTGAAATATGGGTTTATCTTTATATATAGCACTATTGGGTTTTTTCCCCCAAGAAATATGTTTTGTGTCCCAGTGGATTTATTTTTCCCTAATTCATATTCATACTTGCATTTGTAGATGAATTTCTTGTTTCCTTTTTTGCGTCTATTTTTAGGAATAGAAACTCCTTTTATTTATAAACATAAAAAAATGCAGTTTTGTCGGGAAATAGTATGATAATTTTCCTTTATGTTCTGTTTAAAAAAATCTTAAAACTTGTTGAGAACTAACATGAGTTCTGTAGCAGTTTTATCCATTAAAAATTAGTGTGACTTGATTGTTTCTGTTAATAGTAAACCTAGAAGGAAGACTCTTTATACACTGACATTGTCAGCTGATTTCGTGAGATATGGGGAGTGGATATCTGTAGTCAAAACAGATTTCTCTTACTTGATTATATTTTCTTAGATTCCATTTGTAAGTTGTTTGGTTTGGATACCTGCTTATAATATTTGATGTTAAAAGTTGAAAACTTAAACTTTTATTTTAAGGCATAGATCGTTTACTTTCTCTATTCTTGTAATTGGCGTGGTGAGTAAATGAAGACATTTAGATCTTTGTATAACATAATAGGTTGAATTCAGCTTTTTGGGTGCTTTGGGATTCATTGAGTTTTTGTAAAGATGGGACGTAGAGTTTTATTTTTGTTATCTTTAATATACTCTTTTCATTTTTCTGTTTTTCTATAGGCTGGTTTCATTATTTACCAAAAATTAGAAATTTTGGGTGATGCTGTGCAAATGTTTGCTATAAATAGAGGTATGTTATGATCTAAAAGTAAAATTTGAATTTGCTCTTTTGTGAGGTTCATCTCCCAAAAGACAGTATTCACACATGTGCGAAGTCTTTAGTACTGTTACAACTTCTTGAGTGTCTGGGCAGTTTTGACATTAGTGTAAGATCGATTTGGCCAAAGCTTAGGGTTTCAGGCATGTAACTTTTGGCGAAGCAAGACTTACTGCTTTTATTTTGTAGCTTCGCTGTTCATTAGGCTTCTAGAGTTGGGTCTTTGTGGCTTTGATAACATCAATGATACAGCCAACTGTCCCCCTGTCTGGAGATTATACATCCTTGCTACAAAAATTTAAAGTATGTAAGATTCTTTATAGTACCCTGGTTTAAATTTCTAAATTTTCTCCAGGGTAGGATAACTCTGCTGTTTTTCTCCAAAAACGATGACCACTTCATTCATCTTCAGTGCCTTTCTAAGATATCTTGATAGATTAGTGGTAGCAGACCTACATAGTAGAGTGGAAGAACAGAGGCTTTTGTGTCACATAGACCAGTGGTGGAATCCCAGCTCTGTGACCTGGAATTTACCTGTTTGCCCATGTTTGCAATGTGGGTGATAGCATAATATCTATTTAATAGAATAGTCATGAGCACGAAAAAGGACACAATATTCAAAGCACCTATATTGGTCTGTATAGAGTTGTTATTACTATTCTTATAGCTTCCTTTTGGAGATTTTAAATAATTGTGTTTGTTAAGATATTAATTAAATTAGGTGATTTTGCTAAATAAACTTAAAAATATGGATGACTTCCTCATATAAAATTATATAATATCCTTTATAATTGTCATTGAGAAGGGATCCATATGCTGTCTGGTGTACTACCCTCCTTTATATTTTAAGGTAGAAGATTTCTTATACTTCTTTCTCTCCCTGGAAAGCCACTTCTAATGAGTGCCTGCTCACTCCCTGTAGCCAAAGGTGCCGTGACTAGAAATTATCCTGAGTAACTGAGGGAAATGATATGTTTTTGAAGCTGACCTACAGAACATTATAAGAACTTGTTTAACTCACATTAGAATTAAATTCAAAAGAGGAGATTCATGATTTTCTGATTTTGTAGTTTGCAGAATTGCTTGTAGGTTACTCCTGCAATTTTGTCTGATTAAAATGCTTCCGATGAATATTTAAGGTATTTCTCACTGAAGTAACATATATTTATAAGTCAGTACTGAAGTCAT
Organism: Equus quagga; assembly: GCF_021613505.1. Classification (NCBI taxonomy): domain Eukaryota; kingdom Metazoa; phylum Chordata; class Mammalia; order Perissodactyla; family Equidae; genus Equus; species Equus quagga. The sequence continues at coordinate 12,021,101 of NC_060288.1, read as the reverse complement.
GGTGTCTGTGTACCTGTCACTGCAATACTACATTCTTTGATCCTCCCTTTTATCCTCTGCTACATTGTCTGTGTAAGTATATTGTGCTATCCGAAGAGAAGTAACTTGACTAGGATCCCAGGGAATTTTAACTAAGATTACCATTCCTTTTTTTCTCTCCCTCCCTACCTTCCTTCCCTTTATTAAGCCAGAGGATTCAGCCTCCCCTTTCTTGAATTTCTCTGGTGGATACCCAGGTGATATTTTCAAATGACCACTTTTGATTTGCATTGTAAGAATGTGTTTTTTTTCTTCCTATTAAGGGATAAAAGTAGATTAGAACATCAGAAAATAAAAGAATATTTGCACATTGTGAGAATATTTCTCACTGTTAAAATATTAGGTAGCTAATAAGCACTAAATGATATAGTAGTTAAATATGTATTTATTCACTTATTAAATGTTGTTGAGTGCTTTACAGTTTGAGAATACAGTACTAAACAAGACAGACATAATCTGTGTCCTTGGAGAGAAACCTACAGTTTTATGGGATATAGATGAACAAAAAAGGCAGCTGCAAGGTAGGGAGATGAGTGTTACGATGTGAGAGAACAAGATGCTTCTGTTGGCACATAGGAGAGACATCTAACACACACTTCTCGCTATTAGAGAATATTTTCTGGAGAAACTGATGTTTAAGGCAAGAGCTGACATATGAGCAGGAGTTAGCTAGCTGAAGAATACAGGGAAAGTGTCGTAGGCGCAAGAAATAGACGTGCAGAGTTTCAGAGGTAAGCGAAATCATGGTATCAATAGACTATTGAAAGTAGTTCAGTTTGGTGAACTATTGAAGATGACAGGGTGAGGCATGAAGGAGAAGCAGAAAAAGGAAAGCAGATAGGGCCGTGTTAAGGGTTTACCTTACCTCCTCAGAGCTGTTGAGTGTTTTAAACACAAGGGTGACATGAATTACATTAAAAATAATAATAATAACTTGGGCTGTAGAGCAGAAGATGGATGGTAGGAGGCAAGGATCACAGTAGGAAGACCTGTTAGGAGGTTGTGCCAGTAATTCAAGTGAGAGATGGTGGTGACCTTGCTTGGTTGGTTGTATTGAGGATGGAGAGAAGTGGATAGATTCAAAATACATTTAACAGAGCAGTAGAATTTGATGTGATGATGAGAGCCATGCGTGAAAGATCATTCCTGTGTTGTTGGCGTGAGCAGCAGGGATGAAAAACATTGAAGAGGAGCAGCAAGATTTGGAGATAAGGAGTCATGCAGTTGACTTTAGATATGTTAAAGGAAGGCAGCCTGTGAGATCGCAAAGTGGAGGTGGCCAGTGGGCACTGAGATTTACAGCCTGTAACTCAGTTGACAGTGTGAATTAAAGAATTGGGAGTTAGAGATAAAGAATTGGGGCTTAGAATCTTGAGGAACTCGTAGTATTTAATGTTTGCATAGAGGAGGGGACACCAGAGGAGTTGCCATAGGCATAGAAGGAAATTAGGAGGTGTGGTTTGCAGAAGGCGAAGTGAAGAAGATGCTTTAAGTAGGAGGATGTTATCAACTGTTTTAAATTCTGCTGAGAGTTTGAGAAACTGAGGACTTACAATTAATCATTGGATTTGGCAGTGAGGCAATCATCTATAACTCTCCACTACAGCAAAAGTGTACTGGGTGACAAAAGGGTGTTTCGAGGAGAGAGTGGTCATTTGGAGTGTGTGCTATAAAACAGAAAAGGGTCCATTGGCTTCAGTAACATGAAGGTGCTATAACCATAGCAAGAGTGGAGTAGTGGAATGATGTGGGTGGAAATCATATTAACATGAATAGAGGACTAAGTTAGAGCTAAGGAATGTGAGAAAGCATGTGTAAACAACTTTTTTTAGAAGCTTGGTTTGGAAAGGGAATATTCATTTATTCATACAACATATTTGTTGAGTGTTTATTATGATCAGGCACTGTTCCAGTTGCTGGGGAAAATGCACTAAACAAAACAGACCAAGCCTCTTCACTTCAGTTGACTGAAGTGAGGGAATGAGCCCTGCGGACATCCGAGGGGAGAACCCAGCCGGCACAGGGGAAGGAAAGAGCAGAGCCTCTGAGGGTGGCTGCCTGCCTTGTCTGAGGGACACGAGTAGAACTGAAGTGAAATGAGTAAGGGCGAAAGTAGTAGGAAAATGAAACTAAAAAGGTAGCTTGGGCCAGATCGTTTAGGGCCTTATAGGCTGTGATTCTGACTTAATATTTTATTAACTAAAATAAATACAATGATGAGTGATGGGAAGCGTTTACAGGATTTGAAACAGGAGAATGACAGGATTAAATTTTTATTTTACGAGGATTTTTCTGGCTGCTATCGGAGTGGGGTGTTGAGGCGGGCAAGTCAGTTAGGAGACTCTTGCAGTCTCCAGGCAAGAGATGGTAACTGTTCAGACTAGGCTGGTAGCAATAGAGGAGGTGAGAAGTGGCAGACTGTGTATATATTTTCAAGGTATATATTGTGAAAGATTTGCGAGTGAATTCTCCATAGGGGGTAACAACCAAGATAATTTGGTTGGATCAGCTGAGTGAATGGAAAGGCCAGTTACATTGGAAGAATTATGGGAAGAGCAGGTTTTGGTGAGAAAAATCTAGATTTCAGTTTTAGACATACTAAATTTTAGATGGTTGTCGATATTTAAGAAGATCGATTAGTTGGGAATGTGATTCTGTAGTTTAGGGGAAAGGTAGAGGTTGAAAATATAACTGGGAATTGTCAGCATACAGACGGTAGTTAAAACAGTGAAACTGGATGAGATAAAATAAGGAGTGAATGGAGTACAGAAGAGAAGAGGCCCAATTACTGACATCAAGAGCACACCAGCAGTCAGGAAGATGAGGAGAGTGCAGCCGAGAGGACTGAGAAGGGGCAGTCATGATGGAGAAAATAGAGGAGAAGTGGTGTTCTGAAGATAAGTGAAGAAAATATTTTAAGCAGGAGGAAGTTACCAACTATTTTAAATACTTCTGAGGGTTGGAGTGAGATGAGGGCTAGAATTAACAATTAGATTTGACAGTATGGAGGCCATTGGTAACCTTTCCAAAGCAGGTCTGCTGTTTTGGTGGGATGGAAGCTTACTTGGCATCAGTTTAGGAGAAAATGGGAGTAGAAAATTAAGACAGTGAGAATGGATACCTCTTTCAAGGAATTTTGCTGTAAATGAGAAGAGGGATATGAATACAGACTAATTAGCAGATTGGGGGTTGGAAAATGAGATAGTTCTCTTCTTCTTGTTTCTGTTTTCTTAGTGAAATAAAAGGTGAAGTTGTTCTCTGAGTGAAAGGAGGGACAAGCAGATGTTGGAGGCCTGGAGAGAAAGAAATAGCTGTGAAATAGTCATCTTGAGAGTGGGAAAGTGGGAAATGTAGAATAATTAACAGTGATTACTGAGGGTTCATTTGAGATCTGTGTCATGAATTTAAAGCAAAGTGAAGTGAGTCATTGAAGTTGTGTTTTATTTTCAGCTGTATTCAACTGCTCGAGTGTAGGCATCAAGTTGGTAAAAAAGCTTGGTTTAATTAGAATGGGGGTTTTGTCAGGTAAGTCCCATGGAGAGAGGAAGGAGCAAAAGAGTTGAGAGTCCACAGAAGGGAATGATTACTACAATATGGGTAAGAAAGGAAAGTAAGACATGGTGGGGAGAGGGAGTGGGAAGGATAATGGGTAAGGAAAAGGTGGTGAGTCTGGATTTAGTTCTGAGAGTGTGCAAGAATTATATTGGGGCAAGCATGCTGATGTTCAGAGGGCGTAATGCCTACAATTGGAGTTTGGAAGAGTGGTGACTTTTGGCGATTATAAAGTCAAGGGTATGACTATGGGAATGGGTGGCTCAGGTCAGCTGAGGAGAATATTGTTGGAAATGGAGAGATCAAGGCACTGAAAAGGCCACACTTTTAGCTGGAGCATCTCTGTGAATGTTGAAATCACTAGGAGTTATCACAAGAGTAGTAGTGACGGGAAAGACAGTGAACTGGGTGCTAAAGCCTTCAATGAATGAAAGGATGTGATTTTTTTGTTTTTTTATTAATGTTATGATAGATTACAACCTTGTGAGATTTCAGTTGTACATTTTTGTTAGTCATGTTGTGGGTACACCGAAAGGATGTGATTTTGAGATCACGAGATAACTGCAGCAATCAGGAATAACAGGTGGTGTAATCCTATGTTATATGCTTCAGAGGAGCTGGCCTTTTTAAAGGACGAGAGGAGTGTTGATGAAGAGTAAGAAATTCTGAGCAGGGGAGGGGTTTGGGAAAGGAAGGCAGGTTCTGTGGTGTTGGTGGAGAATGGTGTACCAGACAGAATGAAGTTGAGAGTTTGGAAGGTGCTCACTGATTAGAAAGACTTGCATTTTATTTGGGTGATGACTGGCAATGAGGGCAATGAAGAATGGCTGTTGGGTAGAGTTATGTTTAAGAAACTGTATTTAATAAGTAGCAGCCCACATGGTGTTGCATTGATTTCTGATTTTGAAATGGTGGCAGATGAGTTCAGAGTCTCATTTCTACTTTCTTTTCTGCCTAGGTTGATAACCACTGGGTTGTAATATGTATGAATGCACATCACTTGGAATTTACTCTAAAATTTAAATAGCGAAATTTGAAAGGGAAGTAAAGTGACTGAGGTGATTTGGATATAGGATAAGGAAGTCTTTTTGTTGGAATTCATTTAAAGAAAGAAAATGAACATGTGAGCCCTAATGCTGTTTAAATAAATGGCTAAATAAATATTTCTGCTTTGTGGTTTGAAAATTAATATTGATTCTATTTTTCCAGAGGAGGAACTTCTTTTTGGTGACGTGAGGAAACAGTTGACTTCAATCTCCGAGGAGATGATGGATCTGGCTAAGCGTCTTCCTGACACTTTCAGAAAGTTGGAAAATCCACAGAGGTTAAATCTTATCTGTTTTTATCGATTCTGTTGCTTCTTAGTGCATTTTCCTATATATGAAAAATTACTGTCTGTTAGGGTAGACTCAAATAAATTTGCTTGAATACGTGCACACAGACTGACATATAAATTTGAGAAATATCTTCCAGTTGTTAAATTGTGCATCAAACATTTTAAGACTTTTCTGTCTGCTCTATAGGATGTTTTATGAAACCCAGTAAAATAAAATTCATAAGTCCACATGAAGTAAAATATTTAAGATTCAAAGTTGTGTTTTTCTGTCTGTTTATGGGCATCTATCCTTTAATTATATTTATAGTTTGGTCACTTGAAATCTACAAATAAAAGCAACTTTTAGACATCAGTAGACAATTAGAACAAGAGGCATTCAGCTTTTAAAGATCTTTTTATAGCTAAAGCACTAGATAACTTGAGATATTTGGATTAATAGACGTTGGACTACTGGTGCTGTGTAATTACTTCTTCTAAAAGCAGGAATGCTCTTGAACAGAGAATGATTACGATGTGGTAATATAATTTTGAGGCAAAAATACTTTGTAGAAATGTGAAGCAGTTAGTTGAAATAGAATTCTGATTCTGACAAAATGTGATGTTACTGTATTCTTTTTTGGATGCAATTTGTGATATATTTTGATTGAGAGATTTCAAAATATGATAAAGAAATTTAGCTCTTTTTCAGAGTCATTTTTCCTCCTAGCCATTTCTTTTAGTAGTTTTTATGTAACTGAGAATTTCTGGAAGATAATGGGGGAGGGTTACCAGTAAAGCCATTTCCTATTCATTTTTACGTTTTTCCCTTCATGAAAGAAGAAAAATCACCATTTACGTGATGTGTACATGCATTTCAGATCTTTGTTCTAGCAATTAAAGTATCTACTGAATGTAAATTGCATATGCTTAATGCTTTGCTTTGTAACACCAAAGCTAAATAGGTTTTCTTAAAATTTGAGAATAGGAGATACTAGATATATTTTTAGTAAAGATAAATCTTGTAAAGTTTTAGTGTCAAAACAACAACTAGTTAAATCTCTTATTTTAGATTCTTTGTAACAAGTCTACAGTAATACCTGACTTATCTAGATTACACTTCAGAACCAGAGGGGACCAAAAAGGCCTCTGAGCAGCCAAAATATGTGCCGTCAGCATGAATTCAAGCTCAGTGAATTCCAGTGGAGTGCATGAGGCCACATTCAGAACATGTTTGCTTTTCATTTATAGATACAGTTTTACAAGCTTGGATATCCAGTTAAAATGAAAACCAGGTATGGATGAGGAATGGTATGCACATGACAACAGCTGGAAGTTACAGCTGGCAGTCTGTGGAGTGGACAAACTGTAAGAATTAGAACTAAGAACTCTTAAAATAGAGTGGTTTGTGGTTTGTTACTGCAGGGAACAGCTTTCTGCTTCAGTGGATCTGGAGGGTATTGAATTATACAGTATGACTTAGTCATTGATTTAAATTCAGTGCATATCTGTTGCCTTGCCGTCATGTACTTGACATTCTGCTGGGTGCGGAGACTGTCTGCAGGCTACTAATATGCATAATAACAATCCTAAGAAAGAAGGAAAAGTACACTATGCCTTATTGAAGAAGGCAGGACGGCCTTTGATATTTGTTAGGGTAAATTGTTATCTTACATGAAACGTGTCATTTTCTGATGTTAGCACAGGATAAATGAGCCCTTGTAGTCTTGTCAGTCAATCTGTATGTCACTGTTGCTGTGTTTATATGTGGCAGCGTTCCTCATGCATTTAACAAGTAAACTGTGTCACGTATCTGTTTCTACTAAAGTATTTTGGCATACCTTGGGGGTATTGTGGGATTGGTTCTAGACTGTGGCAGTAAGGTATTATTGCAATAAAGCGAGTCCCATGAATTTTTTGGTTTCCCAGTGCACATAAAAGTTATGTTTACACTATTCTGTAGTCTGTTAAGTATGCAATAGCTTTATGTCTGTAAAACAAAGTGCATACCTTAATTAAAAAATACTTTATTGCTAAAAAAATGCTAACCATCATCTGCACCTTCAATGCATGGTAATCTTTTTGCTGGTGAAGGGACTTATGAAAAACATAGTATCTGTGAAGTACAGTAAAGTGAAGTGCAATAAAATGAGTTTTGCCTGTTGTTCTTATATTTGAATACCTGTGTGTAATGCTAAACATTCTTTATAAGATGTAAAAAATTTTAGAGTGTTAGAATTAGTGAGTTTTTAGGTTTTGAACTTAATTTTCCTTTTGATTTTGTTTGTGTTGATGTAGACTTTGTCATCTTAAGCTTGAATCCAACTTTGGAGTGCTGTTAATGGTGCTATTTTTACTATGGAAATAACTCATGAAACAACTCAGCATTTTTGATAGTTTATTTCCATGAATGATCAAATTTTTATTTGAATCATCAATATAAAACTTAAAAAGTCATGTCAGATTCTATTAACTATTGATTTTAATACAAAAATTAGAAGAGCTAAACAAAAGCATTAGTTAAATAGTAAAATGTCTCTTTGCTCTTCATATTCCCTTTTCTCCCTCTAATTTCCACTTTTATGAAGTAACTAAAAATTGCTTTAATAAGGCATCTAACCAACAAATAAGATAGTGTGCCTCATTTTACACTCCAGTGGTGGTTTTCCTTTGCAGTTAACCAGGTTTGGTTATAGTATAGCCATTTAAAATCACTAAGTCATATAAAGTACAAGCTGCATACTAGATATCTAATAGAATCACTGATTTAAAATAAATAACAGAAGTGCTCCAGGGACAAAGGTTGACTGAGAAAGGAAAGGAGGGAACTTTCTGGAGGGATTGTAATGTTCCATATTTTAATAAGGACTTTGGTTACGTGGGTGCATGCATGTACACTTAAGACTTGCAAATGTTATATTAGTAAATGTAATTAAGGAGTTGAGTTCATATTTATTCATATAGATTCATATACGTCTTTTCCATGTTTTCTTGCTTGTTATATTTGTCCACTCATGGGAAGATTGTTTTTCTATTCCAAAGAATATGTTTAGTTTTGAGGTTTTTGAAGATGCAAAATAGCATCATTTTTGAATTAAAACATAAATACTCTTATGTATTGGGACTGGTAATTGATCAGTAAATTGAAAAAGTTAGGTAAAACATGGGATCCTAAAAACGTTCTTTTGACTTAACATATTAATGTATATTTGGTTCCTAATCTTTTGATAACATAATGGCTTTTTCATGCATTATAGGCCTGCTGCTTGGAGTTCTGAGTGTTTCTTGTTTAAAGCACACCCGGAATATATCATCTACAATTTCCAGTTTCATTTTGTTTAAAATACAGGAGTGAAAACTTAAGACACTTGAAGCAATCTGAATGCAGAGTCCTAGGAGTTTTTCAGATTTTTCCTCCAAACTTTTATAGTTCTTTTGACTATAGTTAATCAGATAGAACTTTTTATTTAAAAAGGAAATTTGGAAAGTCCACGTGTTCAACTTAGAATCCAATGAAATAGTTTTTTTTTTTTTTTGGTGGTCATTTATCGTTGACTTGATTTACATTTAATTTGATTACCATAAAGAGTATAACTGGTATAAGCAGTTACTTTGGGACCAAACACTGCTAATGCTTAGTAAGCATACATGTCAACTGTTGAATGCAGAAGTGCCTTACTGTACTAGACAGGAGCTCACAAGCTATTCACATATGGGGGAATTAGGGAATGAAGAGCAGCTTTAATCCAATGTGTCCTTTAAGTGAAAGTCAGTTTAGAAAGCTTCTACTTGTTTAAAATGCATTAAAACTTGTCCTTATAGTTAATTAAAATTGTAATGCAATTAAAATTGAATTAGCCTCTCTTAAAATTTTTATAGGGTTTCTGTACTGTTGAAGGATATTTCAGAAAATCTCGATTCATTGAGGAAGATGATATTTGGTTCTACCGAGACCGAATTGAAGCCTAGCGGCAATTCTAGCTTACTACCATTGGGAGACCCGACTGCTGGTGGAGTACTACAGAAACAAATTAGAGAACATAAAATTTTTACTGAAGTTAAAGATGAGACATGGGACACAACACTGGATAATTTCATTAAAAATGATGGAGAAAATGTACTTGGAAATGAAGTGAAAAGAAAAGACGATGAATTTGAAGATGAACTAGAAGCCAATAAGTTGAAAGAGGAAACAGAAAGAATTATGTCATTAGATATCACAGAATATGAACTCCAAATTTTGGAACAGCAGGCTCAGGAAAAAAATCTTAGTGATGTTACTTACAAATCTCCTGAGGTACTAAATCAAGAGAAAACAATTTCATTCACTATTAGGGGTTGGCAGATTTTTTTCTGTAAAGGGGCAGATAGTAAATATTTTAGGCTTTGCAGACCACACAGTCTCTGTTGTAACTACTCAGTTCTGCCAATTTAGTGTGAAAACAACTATAGACAAATGTAAACAAATAAACCTGTCTACATTTCGTTAAAACTTTGTTTACAAAGACAAAAAGCGGGCTGGATTTGGCTTGTGACCCATAGTTTACTGCTCCTTACTTAGTATAATAAGCAGCATCGTATAGTCTTATAGTGGAAAGATTTTATAGTGTCAATACGTATTTGTTGTAATTTGCTATTTTAGCTTTTTTCTTGCTTTTTACATAACAGGTATCTCTGCTTTTTGTGGATTCCCGACATACCTTCTAGTGCTTACTCTCCCAAACCTGATTTTGGGGAGTATTTTTATTTCCTCATATGGGTTTTCTCTACTTGTTATTGTGAGAGGGTTTCTAATAAACTGATGTTTTTTGCTTGACTCTAACCTTTTCTGTCATCTGGAGAGTCACCAATCCATGTTTTTTTCTTAATAGATTATTGTTAAATATTCCATATTCTCAACTTCATGTTTAGATTTCTAATTATTATGTTCTGATTCAATTAAGTTGTGAAATTATGTTTTTCTCCTGGCTAAGTTATGCGTAGTTTTTGAAACAGTGAAGTTGTGTTAGAGGAATTATTGTGTTTCTTTTATTATAAAGACACATCATAAAAAGAGATATCATATAGCTGTATACTTTTATCACATAATTGTTGTTCATCAGTTAAAAAAATTACCTAGAGTGCCCATATTTGGTAGAATTTTATGCATTTTCTTTTGCAGTAACTTTTTAAAATTAGATTTGCAAGTCATTTATTAGGGTTATTTCCTCCTCAGTTTTCTAATGGCGCTCAAAGTCTCAGTGTTTAAAAAATTGTCTATGTTTGGTAACTGTGTTAGCAATCACTTCTATTAGTGTATAAATGCATTTTGTTTTAAAGTTGTTTTCAAACTATTCTCATACCAACCACTTCTAAGACAGATTCCCCTTTGGGGAAATATCTTTTGCTAACGTCTGCATTAGTCTTTAATTTTCTAGAAATTTCTCATTAGGTATACACTTTAGAATGATATGTTTCATATAATGATACAGAATTGTGATCAGGATTTCATGATCTGACTGATATCTTTTATCCCAATTCTTGCCAATTTTTATTCTGCAATAATTATTAGCATTTTTTTCCTTTAGTCATTAAAGACCCCATTTAAAAAGTAAAAGAATTTTTCTCTTGTATAAGACTTACAATCTTTTCTTAAGGCTTAGTTTTTGCAGGCTAATTAAGGCTATACTTCCTTTTCCTACTTTCAACATAAACATTAGACATATTGGGGAATGCTTTTTCTATATATGTTTTGTGGGTTTCTTTTGTGCAGGTTCCATGCTTTTGGACACTTGCTTCCTGGGGATTGCCAAATTATTGTTAAAGCTCCTTATATCCAAACATAAGCTATGTCTGAATAAATAAACTTTTGTGACACTGTTTTTCAAATACGTGTAGATGCTATTTGTAAAATAGCAATATATTTAAAGGTATTATTACAATCATAGTAGCTTTTGGTGATCTTTTTTTAAATCAGTGGATATAAAAGAACACCTGTTGTTGCTGGCTTTGTACAGAATTTTCCAACATTGCAAAGAAGTTGCTGTAGTCAAAAACTTTGGGAAACACAGTTTGACATTTTTTAACCATGGTTGAACTTGTCATTTTGTATTCTCATTTAGAGGGTGGGCTTTATTTCAAGTCTGTTTATCTTGTCTATCTTTCCAATTATATTTCTTTCTGTTTTTTTTTGTTTCTTTGTTTCTTTCTTTGTTTTTATGTTTATTTTTCCTTCTCTTTCTGCCTCCCTACTACCCTCTCTCCCTTTTTACCTACGTATCATATAAACATAAATATGTCTTATAAATTTATCTGCTAGAGAAGAAGAGGAAGTTGTCTAAAGATATCTAGTGTATAGGAACTTTATTTTGTAGAAAAGAGGATATGAAGTCAATTATATTGGAAATTAATGTTTGAAATACTTTTTTTTAAAGCATGTATCCTCCAAGGATAATGAAGAGGATGTATCTTATATAATTGAAAGTGATGAAGATTTAGAAATGGAGATGCTTAAGGTATGTTTAAAAGTATAGAAAATTACTTCCAGTTATTTCCAAAGGATATGTAATTAAGTAAAGTATTACCTAATTCTAAACTGGTCCCACCACAATGAGGTTGCTATCAATTATGTAACATTATATTTTTTCCAGTTCATATTTCTTTACAGCTTTATATGTCTATGAATAATATTTTAGTGATAGTATACTAATTTTTACATACTAGAAAGCATGCTGCTATGTTTTCTCTGTTCCCTCTTAGGTCACTTTCTTTTCATCTTTTTCTGGAATGTGGGTAGTGATTCAGCTCTCCAGTATTGAAATAAGTTTCTCTTTCTTCCCATCTATGTATGTCCCCTTTTATTTGGAAGTTCTACTTTGATACATTCAATATTCATCTCTACTTTCTTTGGTTTTATTTACTATGGATATTTTATATTTATTATATATAATTTTCTAATGTTTTAAATGATTCCGTTTTCCCCAATTTTATTATATAAGTTGAAAATATTATTTTGTAATTTATGTATTTTCTACCCCTTCACTCAACCTCCAGTTTCTTTTTTAGGTTTTGTGAACTAAGGATGGACAATAAGAAAGAAAAGCAAAAATTTAGCCAAATTAAATGAAAAATGAAGAAAAATACAGTAGTTCACTCTTATGCATACTTTTTATTCTTCATCTTTAGGTCAATGTGATTTTTGTTTTTTTGAAATGAGGTTAGGTTCCTGATTCTTTAGTTTTGAGACAGCGTAGTGAGTAGTGATTAGGAATGTGGATTCTGAATTTAGATGTGGGTTTGAATACCAGCTTCTCCATTTATTAGCTGTGTGATTTTGGGCAAGTTTCTTAGCCTTTGTGATACTCAGTTAACAGTTGTAATTATTATTTAAGGTGTTACTTGTGAAGAGCTTAGTATAGAGTCTGGAATTTTTAAGTGTCCAGTAAATATGAGCTAGCACTAATAACAGAACGTAAATACCAAATTATATTCCTTCATTGATTAACCATTTCTCTGAGGAGTACTGTTCAAGTAGTGCATTTGTAGGATACTTGTGTACTTCTACAAACTTATATATTGAACCTCTTAGAAGGCAATCTGGATGCCCATATGAAAGAACTTTATTTTCAAAATGCTTTTCTAAGTATGTTTGTTGACTTGAATAAAAAATCAGGAACAGAATCACGTTTTTCCCCTCTCCAGGCTTGAAATGAATACACTTTTTTTAAACCTTTAAAGTCAAATTTATTAAATGGAAGGTTTAATAAAAAGAGAAAATGACAACTGTGGTTTAGTAATTCTTCCTGTCACTTCTCAGTAAAAAATTTTGGAGGTGAAATAGTTTTGAAATATCCTAACACTCTTTAAATTGATCGTCTTCACTTAGAGGAGGAAATCAGATATTGTCAAAATAAAAACAAATAACTTTATTTCACATTTGTAATATTCCTTTCCTAAAGTTATTTGAATCTTTTTTGTTGTTGTTGTTTTGACGCTTCCAAAACCACATTTATTGTTTGTTTATGATTTAAACCTTATGCTTACTCAAAAAGGATGTAACTGACACTGACACGTGTTATAGAGAAACTCATTACAAAGGTAGCATTAAAACCCACATTGGCCCTTTCAGAATTGAAAACATTGAAGTGTGATAAAGAAAAAATGTTTCAAGTTATCTAAAGTCAAAATTTATGATAACTTTCCCCAGAGACAGTTCATTATATGCTATTAATGAACACTGTTCATGCTGAAAGTATTCCATCTTTGGCCTTGTGCCTTAGAAACCATTCTTGAGCTCATATTTAAACCGGAGCACACATGTTCTTTTGTGGTATTGCTTGCACATCTGCCAGCTTTGAACAAAATTGTAGGCTCTGTAAATAATACTCCTTTTGTGTTTGGTGAAAAAGATATGACACTGTTGATGGTTTTGCTTTTAAAATTTCTTTTAAACTTCCAGACTTTAGAAAACCTAAATAGTGTCACGGTAGATCCAATTCATTCAAAAGGCACAGAAATGGAAGGAAATCTGGATGTTCCTTTTGAAGATGAGGAAGATGAGAGTGAAGCTGTTGAAGAGGAAGAAGAAGATGATGAAGGTAAGCACTGTAATACGTTTGGAATGACTCACCTCTGATACTTACCACTGAATTTGATTTAGAGTCTAGTTTTTAAACCTTTGGGAGGTTAAGGATTTTGTGATATTGTTAATTAGGTCCTAAAAACTTGTTACTAAATTCCTCAGTATTTTGGTCTCCATAAAGCACAATCTTACTACTTATAAAGGAGAGTAATAGAAGTGTTGTGTCATTTGGTGAACATGGTGATGTGAAATTTTTCATCCTGAATTTTATATTTTGTTTGTTAAAATCATAAAAAAATCATTAATTATATTAAACGTTATTGTAAATGGCGTAGATACATAGTGTCTCTTCTTCAGGAGCTTATTACTTAAAACAGGTTGTACAGGAACAAATAGCAAAATGGACTAATTTTCATGCTGTGTATGCTAACCATAGTAAAGAATCCACTAAGTGAACCTTCTGTTATTTAAGTGTAAGTAATAGCATTAATTATAGCAAACTGTGGGGTCTTCTCATAAAGCAGAACTCTCTCTAGAGCTGGATTTCATCAGTGTTACAAAGTGGAAAATTTTAAATATATTTTGTATGTGGAAGATATATGAAGATGTTAAAAAAAATTGTTTTTCCCTTTTTCTTGTATCAAATACGGACATGATACCTCCAAATCAATTTCATTTTCTATTTAGAGTTGTTAAAGCTGAGAAGTATAATAATGAATTTTCATTTGTTTAAAGATGAATTGTCTTAATTCTTTGCTTTGCTCTTTCTTGGCCACTTATGAACCCTTAAACCTGAGAAGAAAATGAAAATCAGTTAGGTAATTTTGACGTAACTTCTTTATTCTAGGCAGTTAGAATTTTGGTCAAAGATTTGGTGGAGTGGTAACTAAAATTAAGATTTCATTTTATCTGTGGATTTTATTTGTGACACTAATGTAATTTCTGATTACCATTTTTATAAGATTTGGATTGGTATATTGCTTTCCATGGTTGGGTCTAAACGTTAGTTTTTAGAAGGGTAGCAAATTCCAAAACATTGGTTTTTGACAGTGCCAGCAAAAGTGTGAACCACAACAAAGTTCTAATCCTTAGTATTAGCTGATAATCAAAGTATTAACTGGAGTCATGATTGGTACCCAGATGGCCAAATTAGTTGGATTTAAAAGGCAGAGAACAGTAACCTTTGGTATCTATCACTGTATTCTTTAAAAGAAGCCAGTGAAATAAAACTTTCCTTCCCTCTTACCTTGTGTGCTTCTATTTTAACATAATGCCCATTTTTTTTTTATCTTCAGACCGTTTGTTACCAGGACCTAATGCAGAGCAAGTGATTTGCCTCAAGACCTACTTTGGCCATTCCAGTTTTAAGCCGTGAGTATAATCTCAGTTAATTAAATTGCATATTTCCTATTTTATTGCAAAGGAAACAAGGCAAATAATCCATCCATTTAACAGTAATAGCCCAACTTCGCTCTAGTTTATACATGCTGCACTGTATTTCCTGTGAGTGACTACAGAGTTATTTTGAAGTAATATTTATATAAAATTCATATCTGCAAGTTGTTCTTATAAGTCAAGAAAGTGGTTTTCCTTACTGTAGAGAATTCTGGGTAGAAACCAGTTTAAGTACATTAATAAATGAATCTTAATGCTGACTTTTCATTAAATAAGTATCTATGTGCCTATTGTGTGCATCTTATTGTCCAAAGCATGCTGATATAATAGAAATTCGTAAGACAACAGTTTGAAGAACAGTGATAATTTTATCAGTTTTAATATATTCAAATGTATTTACATCTGAGTATTAAAATGAGATGAGAAACAAGTAAATTTGAATAAAACTGAGAAGAGTGCAAAAATCTAGACTGGATTTTTCTGATTCTGGGAATTTAAAATTTAATCCATGTTTATTTCCTTTTTTATTTTGATCTTAAAATTTTTTTTTTATTAAACTATGTCCTACATACAGAATAGTGCACACAAATGTACAGATCAATGAATTTTCACAAACTAGGCCTCCTCTGTAAACAGCACTCAGATAAAAGAGAATAGGTCATTATCAGCACACCAGGAGATCACATGTCCAATTGATTTTTCTCTCAATGTTTTACTAAAAAAGTTTTCAAAGATAAAGTTGAATTTGTTTGTACTATGAATGCCTGTATTTTAAACATTTTACTCTACTTGCTTTATCACATATCCTTTGATCATCTGTCTATCCATTCCTTAATCCATCCAGTTTTTAAAATGCATCTTACAGTGAACTGTGGGCAACATTAGACTTCTCCCTAAGTACTTCAGCATATGAATCAGTAACCATAGTTAAATATTTATGTTTTTTTCTTTTGATGTAAAATTTACATACAAGGAAATGGTCAAACCTTAAGTGTACATTTGCAAGTCTTAAGTGTATATGCATGCACCCATGTAACCTAAGCCCTTATTAAAATATGGAAGATTAGGGGCCGGCCCGGTGGTGCAGCGGTTAAATTCGCACGTTCCGCTTCTCGGTGGCCCGGGGTTCGCTGGTTCGGATCCCGGGTGCAGACATGGCACTGCTTGACACGCCATGCTGTGGTAGGCGTCCCACATATAAAGTAGAGGAAGATGGGCCAGATGTTAGCTCAGGGCCAGGCTTCCTCAGCAAAAAGAGGAGGACTGGCAGTAGTTAGCTCAGGGCTAATCCTCCTCAAAAAAAAAATAAATAAATAAATAAAATAAAATATGGAAGATTATAATCCCTCCAGAAAGTTCCCTCATTTCCCTTCTCAGTCAACCTTTGTCGCTGGAGCATTTCTGTTATTTATTTTAAACCAGTGATTCTGTTGGATATCTAGTATGCAGCTTGTACTTTATTTTATACTTGAGATGTATGTAATAAAATTTAATACATATACCATAGAAACTCCTAATTGTTCAGTCTTCTTAAATGGGAGGTTGATCAAATGGGGCTCTTTGTTTTAAAGTTCTGGGGCTGATACATTTTTATACTGAAGCTTAAAAATGTAAAGGAAATTCAGTTAGAGAAAGTGAAAAAATTAAAAGGATTTCACCTTGTCCCTTGGGTTTCTTGTTAGTACAAAACAGCTTTTTGCTTATCATTCTCCAGGGTTCAGTGGAAAGTGATTCATTCTGTATTGGAAGAAAGAAGAGATAACGTTGTTGTCATGGCAACTGGTAAGTTATACTTACGCAAATAACCTAATCCTTTAAAAAACAAAACTTAAATGTTTCGAAATGCTTAATCTTTCGTTAAACTCTCAAAATACAAATACAAATACAAATGCAAATGATGTAAAATATAGAAGAGAGTGAACTGAGAGAAGATGCTCAAATTTATGCATCATTACCTCTTAGGAAGATAGCATATTAATAGTGACCCTTCATCTCATACAAGTACATTGTAAGAAGAAATTGAAGTACCAAGGCTTTATTTTTATTTCTATGAGTGCATTATTTTTATTTCAAGGATATGGAAAGAGTTTATGCTTCCAGTATCCACCAGTTTATGTAGGTGGGATTGCCGTTGTCATCTCTCCTCTTATTTCTTTGATGGAAGACCAAGTGCTCCAGCTTGAGTAAGTAATGTTTTCATTGCCACATTATCACCCCTTTTTTTAATTCAGTGAAGGAAACATCTGATCTATCATGTTATGTTAAAATCTATTTCCTAGTAACACATTTCTATAAGTGTTGCTTTATCTTTATCAGTAATAAATGACACTTTAGTGGAGGAACTTTTCTTCTTTCTTGAGCTCACTGTAATTCAAGGCTACCAAGTGGCATGATAAAAATTTTTTTAAAAGCAAACTTTATGTCAATTTACATTGCATATCTCAAAATTCTTTTCTTTTGGCTACCCTTGCTCTTTAGCTTTGTATGAAGTGTATGCATGGAAGTACGTTTTTTAGTTACAAAAAAATTTTTAATTTCTTTAACCTGAGCTTGCATTCTTTTTGGAAAAACCCACCTTAATAGCCTGCTTCCTTGAAGGAATTTGTTTATAAAATTAGTGAGTTACAAAAAGAGTGAGGATTGCAAAGAAGAGGAATATGTACATCATTGTATTCTTTATTCCTTCTCACTTAAGAATGAAGTTGATATTTGTGGTACATACATGTCTCCAGAATATTTTTTTTTCCTTATAGAATGTCCAACATTCCAGCTTGTTTTCTGGGATCAGCACAGTCAAAAAATGTTCTAGAGGATGTTAAATTGTAAGTAATTTATGTGATTTCTGATCATATGGTCAGGTGTCTATGGTATGTGAGAGAATTTTGTACACACAGAAATTTTATTTAATGCATGCACAAAATGTCCATGATTTAAAAATGTACTTTCTTTTTATAGTACATTTGCAGAACTATTAATTTTAAAATCTTTCAAACTTAAAGAAACCTCTTATTTTCAGTTCTTGGCCTGTAAGGTTAGCACTGTGATCATGGAATTGTAAAAGTTTGGTTTTGGGAGAGAACTTGGAGAGTATCTAGCTTTGTCTCACTTTACAGATCAGGAAACTTAGGCCTGGAGAAAGTAATTTGCCCAAAGTCACTCAGGGAGTAAATGACTGAGCAGGGCCTGGATTCTAGATCTCTTGCCCCAGCAGTACTATCATGACATAATTCTTACCAAAGAGCTCAGACACAAACAAAAATACGTGTGTATATATTAATACATGCACATACACACATGCGTTTACTGAGTTTTGATGAATGCGTACAAATATGGAACACAAACCCATATCATGATATAGAATATTACTGTCACTCCAGAAAGTTCCTTCACGTCCCTTTCCAGTCTGTCCTTCTGTCTTCCATCCTAAAGCAAACCACTGTTCTAATTTTTTGTACTGTCCTTTTGTCTGTTATAGAACTTCGTATAAATGGAGTCATGCAGTATGAACTCTTTTGTGTAAGATTTCTTTCATTCAGCATGATGTTTTGAGAATCTTCCATGTTGTTGCATGTGTGAATAGTCTTTTTTTTTTTAAATATCAGAGTGGTATTTCTTTGTATGAAAATACCACAGTTTGTTTTTTCATTTCCTTATTGATAGACGCTGCAGCTGTTTCTAGTTTTGGGCAATTACTAATAAAGCTGCTGTGATCATTTCTATAAAATCTTTTTTTGAACATATGTTTTCTCTTTTCCTAAACATTTTAAATCACCTTTATTGAGGTGTAATTGACATACAATAAACTTTACATACTTAAAATGTGTAATTTGGTAAGTTTTGACATAAAAACATCCACGAAACCATCCCCACAATCCAGAAAATGAACATAGCCATCATCCTCAAACTTCACTCATTTCTATAAAGTCTTTTACGGACATGTGTTTTCATTTCCTTGATTTAAACCAAGGAGTGGAATGGCTGAATCCTGTGATGGATATATGTTTAACTTTTTTTTTCTAACTGAGGTATATTTATATAATATAATATTCATTATTTTAACCATTTAAAAAGTATACAGTTCAGTGGCTTTTAGTACATTCACAATGCTGTGCAGCCATCCTCACTATCTAATTCCAGAACATTTTCATCACCCCCAGAAGTCCTCCATATTCATTAAGTAGTCACTCTCCATTGTTCCTCCACTACCCCCTTCCAACCGTAATCTGCTTTCTGTCTCTGTGATTTGCATATTCTGGACATTTCATATAAATGGACTCATCTAGTATGTGACCTTTTGTGTCTGACTTCTTTCACTTAGCATAATGTTGTCGGGACTTCATTTCGTTTTATGGATGAATAATATTCCATTCACATGCCATATTTTATTTATCCATTCATCAGTGACGGACATTTAGGTTGTTTCCACTTTTTGGCTTTTATGAATAATGGTACGATGAACATTTGTGTACAAGTTTTTATATGAACATATGTTTTCAGTGCTTTTGTGTATGTGTCTAGGAGTGAAATTGCTCGATCATATGGTAATTCTATGTTAACTTTTTAAGAAACTGCCAGACTTTTTGAGAGTGTACCATCACCAGCAGTGTCTGAAAGTTCCAGTTTCTGCTCCTCTCTGCCATCACTTGGTATGGCCAGTCTTTAATTTTAGCCCTTCTAATAGGGGCTCAGTGTTTTTATTTTACATTTTCCTAATGACTAATGATGTTGAGCATCTTTTCATACACTTATTGACCATCTGTATATCTTCTTTGAGGAAGTGTCTATTCGCATCTTTTGTCCATTGTTTTTTTTTTTTTCTTTTGGTGAGAAAGATTCTCCCTGAGCCAACGTCTGTTGCCAATCCTCCTCTTTTTGTTTGAGGAAGATTGTCGCTGAGCTAACATCTTTGTCCATCTTCCTCTATTTTGTATGTGGGATGCTGCCACAGCATGGCTTGATGAGCATTGGGTCAGTCTGCGCTTGCGATCCGAACCTGCAAACCCCAGGCTGCTGAAGCAGAGTGCGTGAACTTAACCACTACAGCACTGGGCTGGCCCCGTCCATTCTTTATTGTTATTTTTTCTTTATTGAGTTTTGATAAGTCATTTATATATTCTGAGTACAAATCCTTTATTTGATATATGCTTTGCAAACGTTTTCTCCTAGTTTATGACTTTTTTCATTCTCTTAACAGTTCTTTTGAAGAGGAGCAGTTTTTCATTTTGATAAAGTGCAGTTTGTCAATTTTTTCTTTTATGGATTTTGCTTTTAGTGTTAAATTTAAGAAATATTTGCCTAACTCAAGATCACAAAGATTTTCTTTTGTATTTTCTCCTAAAAGTGTTCCGGTTTTAAGTTTTACATTTAGGTCTATAACCCATTTTATGTAAATTTTGTTTATTGTACAAGATATTGATTATAATTTATTTTTTTGCATAAGGATATCCATTTGTTCCATTCTGTTTGTTGAAAAGACTGTCCTTTCTCCACTGAATTACCTTTGCACTTTTGTCAAAGATAAATTGACTACATATATGTGGGTTTATTGCTGCACTCTATTTTCTGTTCGTCTGTCTGGATTGGTGTCTTAATGACTATGGCTTTATAAAAAGCCTTGAAATCAGGTAGTGCGAGTCTTCCAATTTTATTCTTTTCTTTGAAAGGTTTTTGTCTGTTCTAGGTCCTTTATATTTCCATAAATATTTCAAAATCATCTTTTCAACTAAAATGCCAGCTTGGATTTTGTTTGGGTTTCCCTTGGATCTAGGTATATAAAGAATTAGCTGTCTTTATAATTATTGTCACAGTTTTGCGCTGTAGAAACTGAGGCACACTGAAGTTAAGTGCCTGCCTGAGATCACTTAACTTGTAAGAAGTAGAGCTGAGATTCAAACCTGGGCAGAGCTTATTATATACTATTTCCTGTGTTAGTTAGAATACTGAATTAATTTCATGAGATTAAAAGGATATCTGTTTTGTTCTTAATTGTTTTGTTCATAATTCCTAGTGGAAGCACCATGCCTAGCACACAATAGACAATAAAATTTAAATATTTTAGTCTTTTTATATAGAAAACTAAATTTCATTTCATTTAACTTGATCTGTCTTCATTTGGTAGAATGGAAAAGAGACTATATACATATTTTGCACAAGACCTAATCTTTATTAGAAACATTGTATTAATTAGGATTCTGTCTGTCCGGAATAGAAATCAATCAAGCGAGCTTAAGCAAATACTGAATTTTATGTTAAGGAGGCAGGTATGTCTTGTGGCTCCCACTGAAAAGAAGTTAGCCAGTCTTTAGGAACAGACTGGAATTGGGTATTGAAAATATTACAGGGCTTTCTTTTTACTTAGAGCATCTATGTGTCGTCCTCATTCTTCTCTCTGAGGAGATAAGCATTCTCTGCTTTTCTAGTCACAAAATAGGAGAAGACTGCTCTGCAGCTCCTTTTTTTATGTGTTCTAGGTCTTATCACTTGCAGAGACTGACTGGTTGTTTCTTGGTCAGATGCCCAAATTCCAGGACAGAGAGTAATTGACTTGACTTTGATAGACTGTCTGTCCTTGGCCCAAGAAGAAATAGGCAAGAGAGCAGAATACATTGAGAAACATGGGTGCTGTCAGATTAATCTTGGGGGAGGGAGTCAGAGATAGGATAATGGGTTGTAGTTCTCTGAGAAGGAGGGTGGTATGTGGGTGGATTGCACTTAACTCAAGTTTTGGGACAAGACTGCAGGAGATCAGAACCTGGCTTCTAATGTCACCTTAATCCTGAGTACTCCATGACAGGCATTGCTAATTTTTATTTTCATGCGTTGAAGTGAAATCAAAAACTAATATATGTGGATATACACACACATATATAACATTCATTTAGTTTTTGATAAGTGGCGTAATATATTACTATTTAAAAGATTTATCAGATATTATGGTTTTAAGTTGTAACTCATTGAGTGATTGTTTTCTTTATGATGGTATGTTTCCTCTACTATTTCTTTGTTGTTGCAGAGGCAAATATCGGATTGTATACATAACTCCAGAATTCTGTTCGAGGAACTTGTACCTACTCCACCAACTTCAGGCTAATATTGGTAAGTGGTACAGTAGGATCTTTTAGAGTATTTATTGAGTTGAGTTATCTTTTAAAGTTAAACTTATGCATGGATACTGGATTTCACATCTGTTGAAGTTTATTTCAAGCATTATCTCCTCCAGGAAATCTTTGATTCTCCAACTTGGTGTCTCTCCTGTCTTATCCCATAGTACCCTAAAATTAGGCTCCTGTATTATAATTACCTGTTTATATATCTTTTCTTCTGCTAGACTATATGTTTTTTGAGGAAAAAAATGCCATTCCTTTCTATTTATTTTTCCCTAGTGCAGTGCCTGGCACGTAGTAGGCATTTAAATGCATTGTTGAATGAATGTTGAATCTTAGATTCTATGAAATTATAATTTCCTTTTTCATATTCTGAATCTTAAATAAATCATGGTAGTGGTTCTCCACCCTTGTTCATGAGAATCACCTTTCAAACTTTAGAAAAACTGGACTCATCCAACTTTGAAAATCCTGACTTAACATGCCTGGAGCGGGGCCCTGGCGTCTGTAGTTTTTCGTCACATTCTGATGTGTAGTCAGGGTTAGAAACCACAGTACCTTTGAATATTTGCCACCAGTAAGCATGATTAATTTTTAAAAAAATAGATAATAAGTCAGAGCTTATTTCCTAGGAAATGTAAATATAGAATTAATCAAAAGCTGGGGCCCTTCTTTTTGTACTTAAAAATTTTTTGTCTGTTCGTTTTTCCCTTCTTGATGGTTAGGGTTAGCTGTCTAAGAGTTGCAGTCATGGCTTCTATTGTGAATGCACATATTTCAAACATTCAGTTGAACCAACCAATCTTTGTTTTCTAATGTTAGATGATCTTGCTGTATAATTCTATATTAAAATAATTCCAGATAGGTAAAGTTTTCAATATTGCAGCATCTTGTTTGATGGTTACTGTGATTTAACTCTAGGAAAGCATTTAACAATTTTTCTAGCAATATAATGAAAAGAAATTTGTATCTTTTTAATATGCTAAATACCAACAGAAGAATGAGGGCAGCAATTAACATTCGTTTAAATATATTATCAAAGAGTGCATCCATCAGATGTTAAACTCCCTTATTGGCATTTTATATTTTGCCTTTAATGGGAAACAAATATGGTATATCTCCTATCAGGTTGTATGAAGCTCTTTTGAATATTTCACTTTAGGTTAAGCCTAGCTACCCTAGATACATAAATTTCATAGTTTTATTGCAAAAGCTAGGGTCTGTGTCCATAGTGGTCTGTATATCTTTTGTCCCATTTTGGTATTTCTTTTGTTCCTGTAATGGAGTTAATAATGGGCTTATTTACTTGGATCCTTTTGACAGGTAGTTCTAATTCTCTTTTTTTGTTTTGTAATGGATTAAATTATGAATACTGCAATCATTAAAGCAGAATACTCTGCATATGATGGATGAAAATGTTCTTTTTGCTTGACTTTCAATGTTGAACAAAAAGGGATAAATTCTTTTTGAAATATTTTTCTTTGTCTTTTGTTTGCAGGAAATTGTAAGATGCTTGCAAAAGTGAATATACTCAGAATTTTATTTGTACAGTAGTCTGACATGTAGCTAATCAGATTTATGATTTTTATGGTAAATGTTACATTATTTAAGTAGTATGAGTTTGTAACAGAGGCAGCAAACATAATTTTATATGGAGGCTCCTTCAAACCAAACATTCTCATAATTGTCTTGTAACTTGTAACTTTGGAAATAAGGCTTGAGTGACAGCTATGCCAAAATGAAATATGTGTAGGGACTAGGTAGACACTTGGACTTGCACATTTAGAGTGGAAGTTGGCAAATGCTTGCCTAGACTGACTGTGAGGGACAAAGTTCAGCTCCCTTCAAGGGTAGTTAGTCAAACCTGTTTATTAAAGGAAGGTTTTAAAATAAAGGAGGAGCCATCATCTTTATTTTAACCTATTTAATTTAAAATCTAGGTCATTAGTTTCTAAAGCCAAAATGAATATAGTGGTAAATTGACTTCTTCCCAGCCACTGAGTAGTAACCAGGGAAATTTGATCCTAATCAACCCACTCTGCTCATATTTAGTAGGTTTTTGTTTTATGCTTTCTTTGGTAATCTCAGTGAATTACAGTTGTTGATTAAATGTCTGTTCCTCTTTTAGAATCGTAAGCTTCAGGGTCGTGGATTGCATTTTATTAATCTTTTTATTTCTAGAAAAGTGTTTGGATCATAGCAGGCATTTAATAACCATAATAATAATAGTAATGTTTTTTCTTGAGCTTTCTTTTATGCTGGGCCCTGTCTTACCATTTTATGTGTATGATCTAATTTAATCTTCAGAGTAACTAAAAAATGTTAGGTATTATTATTGTCCACCTTTTACTTGTGGGAAACTGAGACTTGGAAAGCTTAAGTAACTTGCTTAAGGTAATACACATTCTAAGGGACGGATCCAGATTCTGCAACCAGGCAATCCTGACTCCAGAGCACACACATGTTTTTAACTGTCCTGCTAGTAGCAGCACATTCTTAATACTCAGATAAGTATCAAGTAATGATCATCCCTGTTGAAGGAAAAAACTGTTTTTGTCTTGAGTATTAATTTGCTAATTGAGGGCAAAAGACCCACTGTCATTACTTTGAAATATCTGAAGACGTCGTAATGGATGGTTATACAATAAAGCTCTTTTCTGAAATGCATTACTGTACACTATTGATTCCATTTCAACATGGGTGTGTGGTGTGGGCGTAGAGTGGAGAGGTTGCTGGAGAAGAAAGAACAAGTGATATTCCTTCTTATCTATTTCGTACATAATGAGATTTAGTTCTTCCCTTAGCATTTTACATTAGAAAATGTGGCTGTCTTCCTGTCTTCCAATACTGGCATTTCAGAGGAACTCTCTAATATGATCTGTGATCAGTCGTGGAGAGTGATGCACTTAATCTCACTAGAAATGTGCTGACTCCTCTATCTCTTTGGATCGCTAATCCATGAGCTAAAATTGAAAGTATTATCAAAGAGAAATAGAAGAGCTCTTTTTCTTAGGATGTTATTGTTGCAGATGGTTCATGCATGATAGTTTCGAGGACAAAATAATAGTAAGTAATTCATTTTTCTGAATAATAAATAATGATGAAAGCTGAAATCCGATAAATATGTTTGAATAAGATATAAGTATTTCCTTCTTTTATCCTTATGCCTTTTATCCATATATCTCCCCACCTCCATTCTCAATAATGACTTTTAGTGTTATCTGATGTTATTTACGCTTATATTTTTATATGAACCAAGTACTTTGATTTGGTTATTCATTCTCCTTCCTGTAATATTTATATATCCTAAGTGAAGAAATTGATACTGATTTAGATGAGTTTATTCTTTCATTTTGAACTTAGTTTATTTTCCCCCTTTATATTTTTCTTTCTTATAGGTATCACACTTATTGCTGTGGATGAGGCTCACTGTATTTCTGAGTGGGGACATGATTTTAGAAATTCATTCAGGAATTTGGGCTCCCTAAAAACAGCATTCCCGTTGGTAAGTTTTGCCAAGTGTGATGTCTTGAAATGACACTCTTACTAAGGGAGAGTCCAGGATTGGGGAGTGGCCAAGAAGCCGAAGACTTCTCTGTGAAAGAGCAAATGAACGATGTAAGCAGGGGAAAGACTTTTAAAAAGTTCTAACTTGTCTTCCTTCCAAGATTGGCATGTAGTTTATTGAGGAATACTATAGAGCGGGAGTTGGCAAACCTTTTCTGAAAGAACTGGATAAATATTTTAGGCTTTATGGGCCAGTATGGTCTCTGTCACATATTTTTCTTTGTTTTTTTAACAACCCTTTAAAAATGTTAGAACTGTTCTTTGCGCAAGGGCCGTAACAAAACAGGCTGTGGGCCAGGCGTGACCCGTAGAGCATAGTTTGTTGACTGCTGCTTAGGAAGCGTGGTTAGACGTCATGCCTTCTCACACCACTCTTATCCATATGTCGTTTTACTCTAGGATGCTGTGAAAGAAAGCGTGGCTATGACTTCTTGTGTCATGTTGAAGACCTAAAAATGGAACTATTCGAAAGGGTTTTAATAAAGCTGTTAGTATTAGAATTCTACTTTCTTCCCTGATTATAAAGAACAGTAAATTTTTACATGAGTGTTGTACATGAATGGCATATTTTACATGAATAGCTTGAAAACTTACAACACTGACAACTATTTCATTTTTTTATTTTGAAAAATTATGGATTCACAGGCAGTTGTAAATAAATGTACAGGGAGGGTCTATGTACCATCCACCCAATTTCCCTAGTGATAACATCTTGCATAACTGTAGTACAATATCAAAACTACGAATATGACATTGGTACAGTCTCCGGTTTATTGTTACTTCAGTTTATTCTTATTCTAGTTTTATAAGTAGTCGTGTGTGTGTGTGTGTCTGTTGTTCTATACAGTTTTATCCCATACGTAGATTTGTATAACTACCATTGCAATCAAGAGATAGAACTGTTCCATTACTCCAAGGTTCCCTGGAGCCATCCTTTTACAGCCACACCCTCCATTCCTCCAACCCCTAAGTAATCCCTGGTGACCACTATTCTGGTCTCCATCTCTATAATTTTGTTATTTCAAGACTGTTATATAAATGGAATCATACAGTTTGCCACCTTTTGGAATTAGCTTTTTTCACTCCATATAGTTCCTTTGAGATCCATGTAAGTTGTCCTGTGTATCAAAAGTTTGTTCCTTTTTATTGCTGCATAGTATTCCCATGTACAGTAGTATCACAGTTTGTTTATCCATCACCTGGTGAAGGACTTTTGTTTCCAGTTTCTGGCTATTATCAACAGAGCTGCTGTGACGTTTGTATACAACCCAAAGGTCCTTTAATTGGTGAATGATTAAAACTGTGAGGATAAGTTTTCATTTCTCTGGGATAAGTGACCAGGAGTAAAATTGCTGGCTCCTAATAAGTGCGTTTTTACTTTTTAAGGAACTGACAAACTGTTTTCCAGAGGGCTATATCATTTTACATTCCCACCAGCAATGTATGAACGATCCAGTTTATCTTCATCCTTGCCAGCATTTGGTGTTATCATCAATTTTTTTGTGTGAGTGAGGAAGACTGTTGCTGAGCTAATATCCATTGCCAATCCACTTCTTTTTGTTTGAGGAAGATTGTCACTGAGCTAATATCTGTGCCAATCTTCCTCTATTTTATATGTGAGAGGCCACCACAGCATGGCTTGATGAGCGGTGTGTAGGTCCACGCCCAGGATCTGAACCTGCGAACCCTGGGCTGCTGAAGTGAAGTGTGCGAACTTGACCACTATGCCATGGGGCCCGCCCCACTATTTTTTATTTTAGCCATTTGGATAAGTGGAGTGATATCATGTTGTCTTTTTAATTTTCATTCTCTAATGGCCAATGATGTTGAACATCTTTTCATGTACTAATTGCCTCTTTTGTGAAATGCCTGATCTAATTGGAATGTTTGGTTTTTTTACTAATCAGTTTTAAGAGTTTTAAAAAATATATTGTAGCTAGGAATCCTTGGTCAGATATGTGCTTTGCAAATATTTTCTTCCAATTTGTAGCTGGTTTTTCATTCTCTTCACAGTGTCTTTCACATAGCAAACATTTTTAATTTTGATAAAGTCCAACTTATCACCTTTTTCTCTTATTGTGCTCTTCACTTAACCAAAGATCTTGACGATTTTCTCCTATGATTTTTTTTCTAAAATTTTTATTCTTTTATGTTTTACATTTAAGGCCATGATCCGTTTTGAGTCAAATTTTGTATAAGGTGTGAGGTTTAGATTGAAGTTCATTTTTTTGCCTGTAGATGTCCAGTTGCTTCAAACCATTTGTTGAGAAAGATGTTCTTTCTCTGTTGAATTGCTTTGCCACTTTATTGAAAATCATTTGGATATATTTATGTGAATCTATTTCTAAGTTCTCTACTCTACTGTATTAATTTTGTATGAATAAACGATGTTGGTTTTCTGGTAGTAGTGAGGCTATAGTGTCTTCTAGGCCCAAGATTTAATGGTAATATGAGTAAAGTAAGAAGTGTTAGAGGGGCTGGTCCTGTGACCTAGTGGTTAAGTTTGGCGCATCCCGCTTTGGTGGTCCGGGTTTGGTTTCTGGGCACTGACCTACACCACTCATCAGCAGCCATGCTGTAGTGGCAGCATCCCACATACAAAATAGAGGAAGATTGGCACAGATATTAGCTTGAGGCCAATCTTCCTCAAGCAAAGAGAGAAAGATTGGCAACAGATATTAGCTTAAGGTGAATCTTCCTCAGCAAGAAAATAAAAATAAATAAATAAAAAATTTTTAAAAAGTGTTAGAAATTGTTGTTCTTTTGGTAGATTATCTAGTTCAGTTTCATTGCTTATTAATTTGTGCATATAGCTAGCAAATCGAGAACTATCTTAACAATAATTTCTTTTTGTTAGCTTTTCTCTTAAAGATTTGGTTGGAGCAGACATTAAAATAAAATAAAACAAACCAACAAAAAACTTGAATGTGCCAGTTAGCAAGTATATATCGAAGGAGAATCAAACTATTGTGAATTGAGCTCCAACTCCGGGACCGGCCCCGGGTTAATGCTTTTATCTTGGTTTACCCTCACAACAATCTGGCAAGATTAATATCTGCATTACCTTCTTCTTGAAACAACTCTTCACTTCTCGCGAGGATAGCACACTTCCCTGGTTCTCTTCCTTCTTTCCTGTCTCTTCATTCTTCGTTTCCTCTGCTTGTTTCTTCTCACCTCGCTGCCCTTTTAACATTGGCATGCCTGAAATGTTAGTCTTTGGACCTATTCTCTTGCCTCTCTGCAGTTACCATCTTGGTCATTTCATTCAACATATGGTTTTAAATATCATCTGTAAGCTGCAGCTCCTAAATTTATATCCCCACCCTGAATAGATACCAGCAGTTTATGGGTGATCCATTTTCTCTGCCTCCTTGCTAGCATTTGGTGTTATCACTATTTTTTATTTTCACCATTTTATAGACTGCATATACATAGGTACACATGCACATTTACATAAAGGTAACTGCCTCCTCAACATCTCTCTACTTAGATGCCAGATAAGCCTCTCAAACCGAACCTATTCCTAACTGACTTCCTCATGTTCTCTCGATCCCAGACCTGCTTTTCACTCTGTCTCCCCCGTCTCATTTAATAGCAACTCCATCCTTCTGGTGCTCAGGCCAAAAATTTTGGAATTTTCTTTAACTCCTCTCTTTTTCTCACACCCCACCCTACATTTAAACTGTAAGGAAATCTCATGAGGTCTGCAGAATGTATACAGACTCTGCTCACTTCTCTCTCGATCTCTGATCTCTGTCACAGCCTGGGGACAGGCCACCGTCTCCTTCCACCTGGGCTGTTACAACAGCCTCCTGGTTGGTCTTCCTGCTTTTGCTCTTTTCCTCCTCAGTCTACTTCAATACGGCATCCAGAGTGATACTTTTAAAATATGTCAGATAGACCACGTCTTCTGCTCAGAACCCTCTAGTAGCAGACTACTTCACTCTAAATCAAGACAGAAGTCACTGCAATGTCTTATGTGTTGTGGTCTTCCATTTTTCTCTTTGACCTCATCCTCTACTACTTGCCTCCTCATTCACTGGCTTCCAGCCACACTGTTCTCCTTGATATACTTCAAATATGCCAAGCATGCTCCTGTGGTAGGGCTTTGTTCCCGCTCTTCCCTCCCTGAATACTTTTCACCCAAGTCATTCACGCAGTGTCATCCCTTCTCTCAGGTCTTTGCTGAAATATTACTTTTTCATTTAGACCTCCTGGACCACCATATTTAAAATTTCAGATTAACCCCCCAAGGTTCAACATTTTTCATGTTACTTTGCTTTATTTTTGGTGAGAAAGTTTGGCCCTGAGCTAACATCTGTTGCCAATCTTCCTTTTTTTGCCCGAGGGAGATTGTCAGTGAGCTAACATCTGTACCAGTATTCTTCTATTTTGTATGTGGGATGCCACCACAGCATGGCTTAATGAGTGGTGTGCAGGTCCGCGCCTGGGATCCGAACCACGAACCCTGGGCCACCAAAGTGGAGTGTGTGAACTTAACCACTACGCCACCAGGCTGGTCCCCCTTTACTGTTTTTTTAATTACACTTATGACTGTTTAACTTACTGTACTATATTTTGTCTATTGTCTGTGGGTCCCTACTAGAATATTCTTTGTGGGGAAGGGTTTTTGGTGATTTGATTTATAAAATCTAGGACAGTACCTGGCACATAGTGGGTGCTCCATAAATAATTGGGTGAATGAATAAATGAATTCTGATGAGAAACCTGAGAATCAGAGAAGGCACTTCCCCACACAGGTGGTGAGTAGCAGAGTTGGGCAGTAGAAACTGTGCTAGTTTCTAAAGAAAATGATTGAAAGAAGAATAAAACAATTTCTGCCCTAAAGTAGCTCGTAGTCCAGTAGAGGAGTTTAGATTCATACCTATAAAAGTAGAAGCAATAGTACCAAGCAATAAACGGTATATGAAATGGTACAAATAATATAGAAAGTCTAATAGTGTTACATGTAATAGAGAAAGAAGATATTTCTGTGGTGGAAGTCACTAGGCTCAGTGTTCCTTGAGGACTGCTTTCCATTCATTTAGAATGGTTTAACGTAAGCTTTTGGCACCTAGGAAAATTGCTTTCTGTAATCCTTTCCTAGGCCTTTGATTCTAGAAGGATTGTCTTAGAGGAGTTTTAAATATTTTATGGAGTTCTTAAACACTTTTCAGTGTTGAATTAGTCTTTTATTATGTCTGGCTGTGGACCATTGGATCATTTTCGTTTCTTGGGATGATTCAATATAGTAGAGTACACAGTGTTCCTCCAGCAATGGCTGAGAATACCTTTTCACCAAGTGTTTTCCTTTATTTTCTTTCTTAGCTAAGTGGTGAGAAAGGCCACCTGTGGTTGTGGGACTCTCATTTTCCTCACTGTTCTCAGTGCTTTTTTTCTCCTTCCAACTGTAATTACACTGGGACAACTGGTGTAAACCTGCAATGCTTCACTTCATATTATTTCAGTCAGTTCAAAAATAGCAAAGAAATCACTAAACCATTTGGCACAAAGATTCCTGTTTGGAGAGAATCAGACAAAGTGAGTCTCAAGAAAGAGCAGCCAGGCAGAAAGCCCTACGTCAGTCTGAAAATACTGTAAAATTCAAATAAGAGGAAGTGTGAGATCCATGAGATGTGTTGGTTCTTTCTGTTGCTTCCTCCCCAGCCCTTTCACAAAAATCAGCACATAGTAGTCACTAAAAACTATTTGAGATGGTGAGTTACTGAATGAAGCATGATTTTAGGAGTACAGAGTTAGAATTAGCCACACGACCTGCATTTAGAAGCAAATGGAATAGTTATAATTCTTTGAATCTGTAGGTGCTACACTGTTGAAATATGTGGCTAAATTTATGGTTACAAGATTAATTTATATTTTGTTGCTTGTTTTAACAAAATTTGGTACATATTCCTAAAGAAACCAAGATTTGCTGACTTAAAGAATAAGAGTTTCATGAGTGAAGAACTTGATATAACTAGGTGACAGTATAATTTATCATCCAAACTGGTTTGCTTGTGAAAATTGAGGGCTGTAAGCTGTTAATAATTCTGATCGCGTAAACTGGGAGTGCCCAGCAAGCTGGGATGCATGGTCATCTTTCTCAGACCAGCCTGTGTGTTACTTTTAAGCTTCATCTTAGTTTATAAATTTGAAATATCATAAAGCACCACAAGCTTCTAAGAGAAAAGACTCTACTCATTTCTGAAGTGAAAGTAACTGTTGTTTCTTTAAGTTTAATATATTCCTTTAGTTTATTCTGTCTTCTGGTTGTGGAGGCAACATTCTTAACTGGGACTTGCGAGAATGTCGGAGGCAAAAAGAGTGAATTTGTAGTGATTTTTCACTGTTAGTAGGTCACTGGAATAGGGGGTTTCTGGTGGCAAAGTGGGAATTTTTGGTTAGCAGTGAGTCTAACATGTGGCCCTCTCCATCTCATATTTTGGTCAGGAAACTAAGGCCAAGACAAGTTAGCCCTTGCCAAACTCAGCCGCAAAGCAAACCTGCGAGTAGTGCCCATGTCTCTGGAGTTCTCGTATAGAACTCTTTTCAGTTGTTGCAATAAGTCTCAGTAGTAGCTGAAACTTTGTGAGTGTTCGCTGTGAACTGCGCATTGTGTTCCGCACATTACAGTACATATTTGATCTCATTTGATCTTCCCACTGATGTTATGAGATTGGTGGTGTTATTGTTATTGTAGCCGTTTTATAGAGGAGGGAACCAAAGCTGAGAGAGTTAAATACACAGCTCAACTCTCACACCTAACTAGTGGCAAAGGCAGGATTTGAATGAGGTAACTGATTCTAAGCCAGAGTGTTTCCCTTACCGTGCTGCTATTTTGCCTGATTTTTCTATTAACTTCTTCAAGAGGTGTCACGTTTCATGCTTATTTCCATAAATGCATTGCCCTTCCACTCATACATTATATTGCTGAAAAACAAACCAAACCATCTTTTCTTATAGTCTCCATCCTGAAAACTTCTGTCTTTATTTGCATATGTAGTTAAACAAGTATTTTATTAGTACATTTATAAATTGATTCATTAATTTAGGTGGAAGTGCTTTGTTGTTGTAAGGTGCGTCCTAAGAACTTCTGATGTTTAAACTTCCCTTTTTCTCAGCGTTGTATTTGATACATATTTTCTTTTCATTTGGTGTAGAGCTATATGGCAGATATATGTATTAATAATAACATATATATATTAAGGCTTGATTAACTTCTTTATAAATTGGCCTACTCATCTATGTTATTAGACAGGCACCCTGTAAATTCAGAGGACAGTCTGATTGTAAGCCAAAAATCAATGAATTTAATTTAGGAGTTACATTTTTAAATAATTTCACAAAATTTAAAGATAGAGAATGCAGAAATACCAATTACCTGGTTATGTTGGTTTTGATATAATTTTTTTCCATTTAAAAAAAGTACTCCCAAACTTAATTGATTTTTTTAATACGAGCTTTTAGGTAATTTTTAATTCAGTGAAGTTATATTGATTGTAAAAGTAGTTTATAGTTTTTAATAAATTGTATCTTGTTTTTTAAATTCTATAATTGCTTTTTTACAAATTGCCCACAGATTTTCACTTACATACAAGATAATTCCTTAAACTGACTTGTGAGGTAGATGGAGTGTCTCTGAAGAACTATTTTATGAGGATATTGTTTACTGTATTTGTAATGGGCCAAAAAGAGTGTTTTAGGAAGGTTGTATTCTTAGGTATAGAACAGCTGATGATTTAGGAACAACTTTAAGACTTAGTCCATTTTTCCTGATTATGAAATGATGGCATGGTTGATTATATCTCCCTGTGATGATAGGGACAAAGATCTTAAATGTAGTTTCATGGGGGATATGTTGTTGTCCTATTTAGAATTTCTGAAAGATTACATATTCATGTTTTTTCTGGTACCTGCTGTGCCTCCTGCTTTGACTGCTAATCCAGTTGAGAAGTGTTTGCTAGACTGAGAATAGAACATGACTTGGTTGCTCAAGAAATTAGTTAATAATTGATGTTTCATTTTATGCATTTTTATTATATATACTGTGCCATGACTGACTTAGTAAAACTGGAGAAATGTTATCCCAGTCATTGAGAGCTTCACTTCTAGATCTGAGGAGCCATAAACCACAATATTTAATATAGGACACAAAAAAAGACTCCCTGCTTTGTATAGTTAGATTTTCAGTGATTAAAAGGGTTTATAACTTGTGAATTATAGATGAATCAAAAATAGGGCATACATACCTTTCCATTTATATCAGCATTCTTACAGATGAAATGAATGTCAAAAACAATAAATGGAGAGATAGATAGCTAATAAGTAGGCTTCATTTAACAAGACAAGGTAGATTGCATTTAGGAATCTTACAGATTTAATGTTTTATTTAAATGAGTTTTGATTTAAATAAAGTAAATGTATTCAGAAGGCTGAGAAACAAATAAGTAGGATGTTTTTTTTTCTTCTTTAGCAAAGAATAATTTTAGAGTTGCATTTTTAACACTGTTCCTCCTCTAATTGTCTTCCAGTCTCTTGGTAAGAAGGCAGTAGAAATGTTGGGAATTAATGAGTTCTCTTCTCTTCTAAAAATCCCTTTTACTTCATTCAGGTTCCAGTGGTCGCCCTCACTGCTACGGCCAGTTCTTCAATCCGGGACGACATTGTGCGTTGCTTAGAACTGAAGAACCCTCAGATCACCTGTACTGGTTTTGATCGACCGAACTTGTATTTAGAAGTTGGACAAAAAACAGGAAACATCCTTCAGGATCTGAAGCAATTTCTTGTCCAAAAGACACGGTGAGGACTTCATAGTTGGTAAATTATGTTAACTATTTCCTTCTTTTTTAAAAATTTATTTTGTTTTTTACTATTTCCTTCTAGTGCATATTTAATATATTTTGGATTCTACTTAGCTTTGGTTTAAGTCAAGCGTGATGTTATATATTCAAGGCAGTGACTGAGGAAAAAGTCTACTTTGAAGGCAGAAACTAAGTCTTCCAATATTTCTATACTCCATGCTGTTGCTTAAACACGACATATACTCTTAATAATTGACGAGTAAACACCAAAAACAAATGAGTCTTCTATCTGGTTCACTAATTATATGACTTACTCTTGAATATTTGGGAATTTTAAGTTATCTTAATAATAAACAATTTTTGAGCCCACATTGTGTGCTAAGGACTATCTTAGGCACTTGATATAAGTGATCTAGTTTAATCCTTATAACTGCTCAGTAAGCTACATATTTTCATTTTACTGAAGAAACTGTCACTAGTACTCTTTCCTATTTATTTTGTTTGAAGGCATTTTATGTATGCTAAGAAGCTTCCCTTTGCCATATTCCCTGCTCTGTGTGCTCAGTGAAAGGCTTATAATTTTCATGTTATGAAATGCGTTTTTAAGTCAGAATACATAGAAATGTAATTTTATAATAATATTTGTCCCACTAATACAAAGACAAAACAAATCTTGGCAAATAGAGATTAAAGAACATCATTAGTGTTTTCCTTTTCAGAAAGGGATAAAAAGAAGAGATCATCCTAAGTTAAGGAAACCCTACGGTAACTCTCGGGGACCTTTAGGATGAATTTAAATGTAGGACTTGCTATTGCCTTGATTGTCCTATATTCAGAATAAAACAAGAACGTAGTGAATATGTTCTGAGTGCTCTGGCTGCTCTAGTGATCTCCCCAAAGTGAGTCTTCATTGTGCTTCCCTTCCCTTCCGTCCTAAAGGGAAACGTTCTCTTGAGGAAGCCTGTTTAGGCTAGAGTCTCCACAGTCAGACCATTATCCACTCTCCTCATCTTTGACCCTTTTCAGTCCATATTATTCTCAGTCTCTATGGCACTGTCCCCTAGTACCCTTTCTTTTTGAAACTGTGTTTTTTGTGACATTGTGGCATCGTATCTTTCTGATAGTATTGTCCTCTTATGATTTTCTGTAAATGTTTTCTTCTCACTGTCTTTCATGTTAGTTCTGCTAATTGAGGTCTTTATTACTTTTTAGCCCAGACTGTTATAATCCCTCCTCCTCATTGCTCCTTATTGCATTCTCTACATAGTTCAGATCCGTCATCTGAAAGCACGTCCCCAACTCTTGGTGTTCCTTTCCAGTGGCTCTCTCTTTCCTGTGGGCTAAAGGCCAAACTCCTTAACCTGGCATCCAAGACCGTCCAAGATTTTGATATTTAATGTGACCATGACTTTTCCGGAAGCAAATCAAGAAAGATTTTGCATTCATTTTCAGTCCTCCAAGAAGAGTTTTGGGAGCAGGGAACCATTGAAAGTGAGAATGCTTTCTGTAGATCTTAGACAAAGAGTTTTCCTCTTAATGAGCAATGAAATGGAGGGTAGTTAAGACTTTAAGAATATTGCCTTTTGTTTCCATTTTCTTCCCTTCATTTAATTCTGTCATTTTTTAAAGTCAGTATTCACATTTTTTGTATTCATTGTTTCTTAAATTCTGACCTTACTTGTTTTCTATATTCATGATACATTTAAATTAGATAGATAAGCCTCTTACCTATCTAATTTAGTGGTTGGAAAAAGATAGGGTTTTTCCCCTTTAGGAAATTGTTGTGAAGAAATAACAGTCTTTACTA
This sequence comes from Equus quagga, assembly GCF_021613505.1. Lineage (NCBI taxonomy): Eukaryota > Metazoa > Chordata > Mammalia > Perissodactyla > Equidae > Equus > Equus quagga. Next base: position 11,984,965 of record NC_060288.1, on the reverse strand, counting down.
AACCACTTGGCAAAGTTGTGAATCCTTTTGTAAAAGGAATTTTTACTCGTTTGATTTTTTTTGCTCTATAAGTTCAAATTTTTGTGTATTTTCTGTTCTTTTCAATATAAAAAGTGATACATAATCTTAGTATCAATTTGAACAATACAGATGTATATAAATTAAAAAGTACTTCAATCTTCCAATCCCATTCCTCAGTTATAATCGCTATTAATATTTTGGAATTTAGCTCTAGTCTTTTCTCTGACTCTGTATGGTGCAGATATGCGCTCCCAGTTTTTGTTGTTGTTGAGTTTATATGGAAATAGTTTTGTGGTAGATCTATTTTTTTTGCAATTTCTGCCTTTCATTTAAAGTATCTTTGCTATCTTTCTATATATTATGTTTTCCCAAATTAGGGCCTTAATGTATAGGATATTACAATATCTGCGTTTTGGTGAATGGTTTTTTCTTCCTTGAAAAGTGATTTTTAAATGAAATTTTGTACATTAAAAAGGTAATTTTTATTTCTTCTCACTCTATGAAGTAATTTACTGAATTTTTGATATGGAAGTCCATTTGGTCATTATCAAAAATTACTTTCAGTAGATTATTCAGTAAGACTCTGAGAGTGAAATTACTGCCTGATTTTTTCCTCCTTTAAGTTTTCAATAACTTTTGCCATAGTCCTTCTTAAAGATTTTGCATACACTTAATTTTTTAATGTTTGCGTAGTATTTTAAAATATGAATGTACATAATGATGAAATTGATTATTTTAAACTATTATAGTTTTGCTATGAATATTTGTGTGTATGTATCTTTTGGCAGATGTGTAAGTATATTTGTAAGATAGAGTCCTAAAATTGAAATTGTATCAAAGGGTATATGCATTAAAAATTAAGTAAAATAACTTTTCCTAAATCTAAAATAATACATTCTTTTTGTATTGATTAACTCAACATCAATGAATGTATTTGTAAATGAATATAGTGAGGAATTAAATGAACGTTCTATGGAAATTATCATTTACATGTTAATAAATAAGCACTGTTTTCTAAAACAGACTTTCTAACAGATGTTGTTTTCTATAACAGTCTCAAGATTACTAGTAAATACGTCTTTGAACTCTAAAATTATCCTTTAATTTTACAAGAAAGTTTTTGCTTTTATAGTAAATAGGTATAGAAACTCAATTATATGATCATAAGAGAGACTAAGAATAATGAAATATAAATTTTATCCGTTCTTCTGTGTAAATATTCACTTACTGTTCTTATGTAAATGAAGACTAATTGTTAATCTAGTGCTTTACATTTCCTAAAGTATGGAAATTGCATTTCCAGTAGTTTATAAGTTTTTATCAAGTCTTCTGCTTAAGTAAACTTATCCCTGGATTTAACTTTAATTTGGATAAAAACTGGGTCAAAGGTATTTGGGGTTTAACATAATTTATTTTCACTTTTGACTTTCCATAATGTTTTAGATTTTTATGTTGTTAAATATATCATTGTTTTCTATATGCTTTCCCCTTTTACTCTTTTACTAAAAGGAAAATTAACTTAAAATTTAAAAAGTTAAATTGAACTTAAATTAAAAATTTAAAAAGAAAGGGAAAATTAAATAGATAAAACCCAAACTGGTCTGAAGCCTATGTGGATATATATGTGTGTTCTTTTGTTTTTCTTTTTCTCTAGTTCTGCCTGGGAATTTGAAGGTCCAACTATCATCTATTGTCTTTCCAGAAAAATGACAGAACAAGTTACAGCTGAACTCAGGAAACTGCAGTTAGCCTGTGGAACATACCATGCAGGCATGGGTAGTAACTCAAGGAAAGAGGTTCATCATCGGTTCATGAGAGATGAAATTCAGGTGTGAAGATCGAGCATTGTTACTCTCTGTTCCCTATAGTGGAAACAGATATTTCTCTATTCATTTACCAGATCTTTATTGAATACCTTCTTTGCGTTGGGCCTGAAGCAGTCTCTCTGATAAAGAGAATCAGTGTATAATGTGGGAGATAGAAATGTGAGCAAACTATTGTAGACTAGTATAAACAGCAGCCTGTACATAGCACTCAGGAGCACAGAGGATGGAACGCCAGCTGTTAAGGTAAGTTGTGTGATCCAGGGATGGTCCATCCAGGAAGAAGCAATTTGAGTAGAGTCCGAACAGGTGAATAGAAGTTTGTCAAGTATGCGAGGCCAGTAGGTGATGAGGGACGTGGAATTGGTTATAGAATTCCAGGAAGAAGGACTTTGTTCAAAGGCACTGTGATATGAAAGTGCATACGGGGTTCAGGAAATTGTGAGTAGTTTGGAATGGTTGGAGAGAAAGGGAGTGGAGTAGGAATGGCACAAAGTATAGGTAAAAAGTCAGGGAGGAACTGTTAGAGACTCATAGGAAAAAAGTTGAACAGGTTGGTTTGTCAGTTATAGAGGGGCTTAAAACTTGCAAAGAGGCAGGCTGGGCTTGGTGCGATGTGCCTGTAGTTTTTCCAGACTACTTGAGCGTTAGAGTTTTTTATGTAAATGAAATTTTATCTCATGGACAAAACAAATTAAAGTAGAATAATTCTTGTTGAAGTTGATGTGAGGGAGAAAGGGGTCCAAGAGCCTCCCTGTCTCCAAGACAGTCCCTGTGGGTGTCTTATAATCCACAGAGCTCCGCAGAATGGAGTTTAGAAACCATCATGACAGATTATTCTGTGCTTTTGAGAAAGATAAGAGTATTATAGAAACATTAGACTAGCAGTACTATGAAGGATTTATTAGAAGGAGAAAAACTGAAGAAAGGAAGGGTATCGATGAAGTTATTGTAAAGTGCTACAGCTGAGATTCCTGTAATAATTGAAATCATGTCATAATTTCAATTTGTAATGATTGGAATCCTGGTTTAGTGGGTGTCATACAGAATATTTGGAAAGATTTAAATTCAAGCCACTTTAGTAGGTTTAAATCAACTACTTCCTGGGCTGGCCTGGTAGCATAGTGGTTAAATTTGCGTGCTCTGCTTCGGTGGCCTGACATTCATGGGTTTGGATCCCAGGCGTGGACCTACACACTACTCATCAAGCCACACTGTGACGGTGTCCCACATACAAAATAGAGGAAGATTGGCACAGATGTTAACTCAGGGCCAATCTTCCTCACTAAAAAATCAATAAATCAGTCATCAACTTCCCACTGCCAGCATATTATCCACACTGTCACTGTAAGCCTGTGGATAGCCCTGCTCTCAAGTTAGGAGATGAACTTAACTTCTGCTTTATATTTCTGTCCAATAGGTCATCCATTTCCTTTCTATCCAGCCCTTCCTATTACATGTGGTTGTTAACTACCCCAAACTGACATTGTTCAAATAACTTATCTCACATACAGTTCATAGGTACTGTCTATAAAGTCCACTGTGCGTTGTCATGCTGTTATGCATAGCTGCCTGAAACTATCTTTTCTTTCTTCCTCTTCTTTCCAAAGACAGGAACAGATGTTACAAGTACCTAGAATAGAGATTTTACCCAAATTCTTTCTTTTGTGTGCTGAGATAGATTTTCCCTGAGCTAACATCTGTTGTCAGTCTTCCTCTTTTTTTTTGTGTGAGCTGCTGCCATAGTATGGCCACTGACAGACAAGTGGTATGGGTCCACACCTGGGAACTGAACCCAGGCCACCAAAGCGAAGCACCCCAAACTTAACCACCAGGCCACCGGGGCTGGCCCTTTCTCAAATTTTTAAGTGCTTCTACTTTTATTCTAGTATCTCAGGAACTTGAAAATTACCAAATAAAATTTATTAGCTTCTGCTTACTGAATCTTAACAAGCGATGTTGGAGCCATTAACTGACCAGCGGTTTCTTCTATCCTGATGTATCGCTAATTATTCATATAGAAACAACTCCCAAAGGTATGAGAGAGTGCAAACTACATCTGTGTCATGCTGTGATAAGAGAGTTTATTGGATGCATCTGATTTTCCTGCCAACACACAGCTTCACTGAAACATTAATGCTTTGAAATATGGCTTCAAAAATTATACCTACTGTCTAGAAGGGTGTATGTATGTATGTGCTGCTATATTTTCTCTTTCTATGGCAGGATGTTACAAGTTTTTATCAACATTCTGAAAATTAATAAGTTAATATTGGTTGTGTCACCCTAGGCTGACTTCAGGGGTTCTGCTGTAGCTGACAACTGGCCCAAAGTATTCCTTTGCCGTTATAAATAATTCAGAAGCATCACATTTGTATTGCGAGTTCTCAGACACTTTCTCAAGATGATGAAAATACATTTCTTTGTCTATGTAGAATAGTCCAGTGCTCTTGGAATTGATTACTTGCCGTTGAGTATTTATTGAGTGCCTACTGAATGCATACATGTACAGAATTCTAGATAGTCACTCTCCTGTCTTTTTGCAGTTGATTTATACTTTAGTCTGGGCCCAAAAGTAGAGCAGACCTCCCTAGCTCTTAATGTCTTGGAATGAATGTTGCTTAGAATCTTAGTATTTTCTATTTTGTAATTTTAGAAAAAATTTTTTTTTGTATTCATAACCGAATCTAACCACATTCAGATGTAGATTCGCATTTTTAGTCTGTGACCATTCATTCTTGCTTTTAATCCTGACTTTTGGTTTTATTCCCTTTTGTGTTTTATTTGCCTTTTCAAGACGGCTTGAATTTCTTTCCTTTCTGGAATGAGATTGCGAATAAATTATTTGATAAAATATCTTTCTTTACACCTGAGAGTTTATAAGGATATTTTGAAAATCGTGTCTGTAGAATAGGTTGGTCTCATCTAAAAACAGTATCATAGGATGAAAATTAGATCTTGAAAATTCTCACCACACACACACACAACACACACACAAATGATAACTATGTGAGGTGATGGATGTATTAACTAACCTCGTTATGGTAATCATTTTACAATACATTTATATTGTCACATTATACATCTTAAACTTACACAATGTTATATGTCAATTATATTTCAATAAAGCCGGGAAAAAAATTACATAAGAAATGACATTAGAAAAAGAAAATTAAAATTGTTATTTTGCTTATTCACTCATATATAGCAAAATTGCCAGCTTTATTCACTCAATGCTTTTTCTTAATATTATTTCCATTCCTGTATTTATTTTTCTGTTACCTTTCTCATGCTTCCTTTTATTTGTTCAGCATTTTCTTTATTTCTTTCTTGTTTTTCTTTTGCTTCTCTTGGTCCATCTTAACACATTTTATTTTTAATGGCACTTTAATTTTTATCAGTTATACATGCACATAAACAACAAAATAGTTCTGTAGTGCTTACAATGAAAAGCATCAGTCACTCATTCCTTCCCCACTTCTATTTCCCACTCCCAACTCTTTTAGTTTATTCTTTTGGTGTTTACAACTCTATCTGGCAATAATTTGCTCATACTGCTATTACATAGTTTTTAGTTTATTTCTTTGTTAGAATTAGGCATTACCCCTCAACTCCCCACTATGAAAGATGAAAGTTTAGCTCTCTTTCACATTCCTTCCCGCCCTTCTCCTCACCTCATCCATGTGAAATATTTCTAACCCCCTTTCTTCCCAAAATATAATTTTGATTATATTTATATTCAGCTATTATGTATTTACATGATTATTCCTCTGTAAATGCTTTTTTTTTATCTCCAAGCCATGTAGTATATTATTGTTACTTTTTTGGCACATCTTATTGTATTCTTATTGTTCATAAACTTTTTAAAAATTTTGTTCAGTTTTTTGTGTTTTTATCCCTAATCCTTCTTTAAAATTTCCCCCAATCATGTAAATCTCATCCCAGTATACTCAAATGTATTAGATATTCTGCCAAGTTTATCCTTTTAAAGATGCAAAGATGTATTCATGTTTCATTTTTCCATCTTTAATGAGGAGCTTCCTTCCACTTAGAATAATGCTAGAAAATATTAAGATACTGTGCAATCAGGTAAGGACTCTTGAAACTTCATAATAACACAAAAGTCTCATTTAATATGATAAACGTTTTAAGAACCTCTTTTGTGTCTTGTACTCATAGGTGTTAAGAGAAACTGCTTTGTTTACTACTTTTTGTAGAGAGGGAATAGAAATCCTAGTTTATGGACACCAATCCTTAATCTGTAAATTGGGCAGATAATCTTTTAATCTATAAGTGATTGACTGAATTTATGTCAAATTCAGTTTCATGCCAAGGACTTTAGTTAATCAACTACTTATTCTTGCCAAAAGTTGAACATGTAAGGTTTTAGTTCTGCAAAATGTTTGTCAATCTGTGCTGTTATCTATTCTCAGTGTGTCGTAGCTACCATAGCTTTTGGAATGGGCATTAATAAAGCTGATATTCGCAAAGTCATTCATTACGGTGCTCCTAAGGAAATGGAATCATATTACCAGGAGATTGGTAGAGCTGGCCGGGATGGACTTCAAAGTTCTTGTCACCTACTCTGGACTCCAACAGACATCAACTTAAATAGGTAAAAACATTTATTTCTTTCACCCTTGTGGATTTCTTTCTTTCCATATAAACTTTGAAAGTATTTGAGGCAGCATCTGAAATTTCAAGAAGTGTGTCTAAGTGCATTTAAAACCCAAATGAAACATAGGACATCTGAGAAGAACGTTTGTGGTAAGTGTTACCACCCAGAGGAGATGACCCGATTTCAGCCAGCCCTCATTTAATGTGAGGAATTCACTAAATCAGGACTATACTGGGAATGTAACGTAGACCCGCTGGCATACTTTCCTGATATTGTGCATCCATGAGCTGATTTTTTTCCTCAGGTCCTGTCATGGTTTACTATGTCTTTAGCCATAATTACTTCAGGTACCATTTATTTTGTTATTGGTTCTTTCTTCTCATGCTCCAATTGTGCTTATTCCAAATGATTTCTACCAATCCCTGTTTGGCTCTCTTCACCAGCTGTTTAGTTTTTAGTTCTCTGGGAGCATGTCACCTCCCCTTGACTGTATGAATAATCATGTTGCACTGCACTGATTGCCATGAAAAAATTCAGTTTTTAGTGTTTAAATACAGGAAAACCATTCTTCTTAAATACTAAACAAGTATTTTGTTGGCACTTAAGTTCTGTGAGATATATACTGGAAAGGAAAACTTCATCTTGCAAAAATTTTAGAGGCAGAGTTTAGCAACTGATTGCCTCATCCATAGGGGGGAAATCTCAGGAAAAATCTTATGTGTGGTGACTCATGGGCCTGCCAAAATGCACCTCCATATAGCTGAATAAATTGAACTCTGAAGGGACGTATTAGCCCATTTTATTAAAATGATGAGAGTGCCTATCCAATGCACTTTTTATTTTTATTCGTGAGCTGCTTTTTTTTGAGTGCCCATTCTGTTCTAAGTATTATGCTCTGTGCTAGGTCTACGATAATAAATAAAAGCAGATCTGGGAGCTCTTGTCATAGAGCTTACAGTATAATGGAGATGGCAGATCTTAATCATAGAATCACACAACTATGGAGACATAGGGTTCATTTTACAGTTCTCTTTTTGTGTTTGAAAATTTCAGTAGTCAAATGTTTTTTTAAAAAGGATCATGCAAATGTGTGTAAAATTACAACTGTGTTCAGTATTATGAAGGAAAGATGCATTGAGTAGTGAGCATATAATGGGCTTTGTGTTTACCAAGGTAAAAAGGTCAGGTAAGGAAGGCTTCCTTCAGGAAGTGATAGGGTAAGTTGAGTCTGAAAGAAGAATAGGGATTAATTAGGTAAAAATGTTTGCTTTCAAATTATTATTATTTTTTTTTTTGTGAGAAAGATTCACCCTGAGCTAACATTCATTGCCAATCCTCCTCTTGTTTTGTTTTTTAGCCCTGAACTAACATCTGTGTCAGTCTCCCTCTATTTTGTATGTTAGGATGCCTCCATAGTATGGCTCATGAGTGGAGTAGGTCTGCACCCAGGATCCGAACCTGTGAACCTGGGCTGCCTAAGCGGAGCATGTGGAACTTTAACCACTCGGCCATGGGGCTGGCCCCCTGCTTTCAATTTTCAGCTCTTCCTTTTAGGAGTAGTCAGTAGCTTTTTTTTTTTTTTGAGGAAGATTAGCCCTGAGCTAACTGCTGCCAATCCTCCTCTTTTTGCTAAGGAAGACTGGCTCTAAGCTAACATCTGTGCCCATCTTCCTCTACTTTCTATGTGGGATGCCTACCACAGCATGGCTTGCCAAGCAGTGCCATGTCCGCGCCCAGGATCAGAACTGGCGAAGCCCAGGCTGCCGAAGCGGAATGTGCGAACTTAACTGCTGCACCACCAGGCCAGCCCCAGTAGCTTTTGTTTCCTAACGTAGAGCCAATGAAACCATCCTCTTAAACAAATTATTGTTTTCCTAGTGACGCTAGTGTTTATGTAAAGCTTCTTATGAATTAATTTAAAGTAATTGGGATAGAACACAGCTCTGCATGCTACTGTTAAGTTTGGGATTGTATCAAACATAAGTTGATTCCTACTAGTTCTGATTATTTTGGGCATTATGCTAAAAGTGCTGAAGACTTAGCCTGAATTTTATATCGTGGCTTTGTAGGTTCATCAGTAGATAATAGTTCCTGATTATGTGGGTCTCAAAAGATATTTTAAATGGTTCTCATTAAGATTTAACAGGACGTAACAGTTATTAGTAATCAAATAGTGGTACCAGAAAACCCATACTATTTTCAGTATAGACAGGTTGTTCTTTGCATCTATCCTAAGGGAAATAAAACTATAGGGTTAATCAGGATAAAAGAGAATTCAGCAAGGATTGAGGACGAATATGTGTCATCCTTGAGATAAAGCTCTTCTATTAGAAAAAACAAAGCTTTAGAATAAATGGAGTTGCTGGTTCTCAACTGAAAAGGTCACTGTAATTCATACAATTTTTAAATTCTATCCTATGCTAGAATCCTGTGGCCGAGAGAAGACACTTGTCCAGTCATCATTGTAAATATATAATTTTATATTTCATATTGTGGAGGCCGTACCGTTGGCAAAGACTCAGTGTCTGCATTTGCTGTTATTTTAGAGAGTCAAACCTGATAGTTATTGTAATCTTTTTTTTTTAAAGATTGGCACCTGAGCTAACATCTGTTACCAATCTTCCTCTTCTTTTTTTTTCTCTTCTTCTTCTTCTCCCCAAAGTCCGCTAGTACCTAGTTGTATATTCTAGTTGTACGTACCTCTGGTTGTGCTGTGTGGGATGCTGCCTCAGCACGGCCTGATGAGCGGTGCCATATCCGTGCCCAGGATCCTAACCAGGGAAACCTTGAGCCACCGAAGCAGAGTGCATGAACTTAACCACTTGGCCACAGGGCTGGCCCCTGTAATCTTTTTTTGTAAGGAAATTATTTGCAAATTAACCTCAATTTAATAAATCTTCCAATGACTCCAACTGATTTCTGTTTTTGGTATTGTTTTTAGAGTTTTTCTTCTTCTTCAACTTATTTTTGTTGTGTAGAATATTGTACTTTAACTGTTGTAATAGTCCCAGAAGAAGAATAGATATTCATTTGATTTGCTGTTAGAGACTTGTAATTTTGTTTTCTCAAATTTGTTACTGACACTGATAAGATTAGTTAAATGTGGATCATCAAATCAAACGTAAGAGCGGGTCTAGTTCTTAGAGTATAGGCATTTGTTTTCTTTGTTCCTTCTATCTGAGGAGAAGGAGGTGAGCTAAACAAATGAAATAAAGCAAAAAAGGAGCAATTTTTAGCCCATGAGCTTGGAAAAATGAGATTAGGTGGTTAACCTAGAAACTAGAGTCAGCAGTGGAAGAGACTTTTAGGGAAATTGCATGGAAGTGCAGGGTGGTTGGTGGCATCAAATGATAAGAGTGTTTTTGAATAAGAGATCATTTGCCTGTTCAGACTTCCCAGAACTCACTTAACTGGATTACCTGTTGGTGTCATCGTTGCGAACTGTACAGAGGTATTTTTATCAGTCAGAAGGTTGGATAGTCAGAATATCAGTCAGTGAGGTCCATTTTGATGAGGATCAGTATTATAATGTAGATCTTATAGGTGAATCATTGTTTTCTTTTGAGAGATCTGAAGCCTCTTCAACTCAGACTTCTATTTATTCTTGGAAAGAATTCTTGGAAAGATGTGCAGAGCTATTTGAGAGATTGTCATCATCTGATATCTGATAATCATGGAATTTGTTCACCGAAGACTAGAATTAAGAGTCATGATAAGTTAGAGCAACATTAACTTTTAAAAAACCAAACAAACATGCCTTTGGAGTTATTTAACAGTTTTAAGGAACTTCAATATTATGGAAAAAAATTAGTTATTATTGTTTGGGGAAGGAACTTAATTCTGATGCTTTACTGGTGTCCCATAATACTCTATAGTACAAAGCGATAGTTTTTAGAGGGCTGAAGAACTAATAGGGATGAAGGCTCATATTTGGATCATGAGCCTCTTTTAGTATTCCTTATATAGATGCTTTTGTTTCTCATATAAAATAAAGAAAAACCTTTTACTGGGAAAAAGTAAAAATTCATATGTAGTAGAAAGATTGCCAAAAGCATGTAGTATGTAAATCAAAATGAAAAACTTTAGGGTTTATAATAATTTTTCAAAGGCAGCTAAAAAATTGATGCCTGGACATAGGTAGAATTCTTTCGAAGTAGTTTTCATAAAAATCAGAAAAATGGTTCCCTCTTGTTGGGGACATTGACTGGAAGGGACACGATAACTTTCTGGGATGATAGCAATATTATCTTGATAGGGGTGTGGATGTTATAGGTTATGAAAAATAAACAGTAATAAATAAAAAGTAACAAAACAGCTAATGCAATTTACATATTCCAGTGATATTTTTGATTGACAGGAACCGCCTTAGTGAGATACCTGATGAAAAGTTTCGATTATACAAATTAAAGATGATGGAAAAGATGGAAAAATATCTTCGTTCCAGCAAGTGTAGGCGACAGTATGTATTGTTTATTTTATTTCCGTTAATAACATGGACTTATGGATGGTGCTCTTTTAAGAAAAATGTTTTCCAAAATAATTAGAAGTATTTAGAATCAGTATTTTGTTGGTTTTACATATGTTCTGACATTTAAGTCAACTTTCTTTATGCCTTAATAAACTGAAGCCAAATATTGAAGTCTCAGGTGAATCAGTGATAAGTTCACTTCATTATTTTCAGCAGTGAATTTAAGATATACGTTTTTGTTCTTTTATTTAATTTTAAATTTTCTCTTGGGTAGAATCATCTTGTCTCATTTTGAAGATAAACAACTACGAAAGGCCTCCGTGGGCATTATGGGAACTGAAAATTGCTGTGATAATTGCAGGTCCAGGTAAAGATTTCTGCTTCTAGATGGACATTCTAAAAGTCTTTTTTTCTCTTCCCTTTCAAATCATTTTTAATTGAATTTTCGTTGAGATATATGTACTGCAGTTTTTTAAAACAAAATAATGAATTTATTTAAATAGAAGACAAAGCAAACAATATTAGAGTATTTTGCTTTATAAATAGATAAATCAGTAAAATGGTAGACCTAAATCTAACATCAATATCAATAGTTCATATCAATATCAATAGTTCATATCAATATCAATATCAATAGTTACATTAAATGTAAATGGTCTAAAAAATCCATTTAAAGGCAGACATTGTTAGAATTGGTTTAAAAATATGACCCAACTATATGCTGTTCATAAAAAATCCACTATAGGTATAATTATATAGGTAGATTAGAAATAAAAGGATAAAAACTATATGCCATGAAAACACTAATCAAAAGAAAGATGGAATTGTTATTTTAATATCAGACAATGGAGACTTTGGAGAAAGAATATTACCAGGGATAAAGAAAGATGATACAGGATGATGAAAAGGTCACTTTACCAATGTATCAGTCAGGATTCTCTAGAGAAAAACACGCACACATATGTATTTACACACAAACACACAGATAGACAAAGAGATTGATTTTAAGGAATTGGCTCATGCAATTGTGGGAGTTGGCAAGTCTGAAATCTGTAGGGCAAGCTGGCAGGCTAGAAAGTGAGGCAGGATTTCTATGTTAACAGTCTTGAGTCATAATTCCTTGTTCTCCAGTAAACCTCAGTCTTTGCTCTTTAAGGCCTTCATCTGGTTAGATGAGACTCACTTGCATTATCAAGGGTTTTCTCCTTTACTTAAAGTCAACTGATTGTAAATGTTAATACCATCTACAAAATACCTTTGTAGCAACATCTAGATTAGTGTTTGACCAAACAGCTGGGTACCACAGCCTAGCCAAGTTGACACATAAACTTAGCCATCACATCCAAGAACACATAATCCTAAGTGTGTATATACTTAGCAAAAGAACTGACAAAATTGAAAAGAGAAATAGAGAAGTCCACAGTTATAGTTGGTGACTTCAACATCTTCTCTCAGTAATGAATAGAACTAGTAGACGTAAAATCGTAAGAAGATAGAAGAAACGAGCAGAACTATCAACAAACTGGATCTAATTGCCTTTAATGGAACACTCCACCCAACCATAGCAGAATACACATTCTTTCCAGGTGTAGATAGAACATTCACAAACATAGACCATAATCTGGGTCATAAATAAACCTTAATAAATTTAAGAGAATTGTGTTCGTACACAGTATGTTTTCTGACTGTAATGGAATTAAACTAGAAATCAGTAACAGAAAGATAAGAGGAAAGTGTCCAAACACTGGAAAATTAAATAACATACTATTAAATAATCCAGGAGTCAAACAGAAAGTCTCAGGGTAAATCAGAAAATATTTTGAACTGGTTGAAATGAAGATATAAAATATATGGGATGCAGCTAAAACAATACTGAGAGGGAGATAGAGAATGTTAAATCCTTATGATATAAGAAAGGTTTCAAATTAGTAATTAAGCTTCTACCTTAAGAAGCAAATAAAACCAAAGTAAACTAAAAAGAAGCAGAAGGAAAGAAATAATAAAGAGCATACATCAACGAAATAGAACACAGAAAAACAACAGAGAAAAACAATGAACTCAAAAGCTCACTCTTTGAAAAGGTCAATAAAATTTATAGAAACTTCTAACAAGAAAAAAAGAGAGGAGACACAGATTACCAGTATCAGGAACAAAAGAGGGAGTTCACTACAGGCCCATCAAACTTTAAAAGGGTAATAAGGAAATGCTATGAATGACTCAGTGCAGGTATATTCAATAATTTAGATGAAATGGACCAATTCCTCGATAACCTCAAACTAACAAAACTCACCCACAATGAAATAGATAACGTGAATAGTCCTACAACTGAAAAAGAGATTGGATCCTTGTTAAAAATCTGTGAAAACAAAATTCTTTAGCCCAAATGTTTTCAATGGCAAATTCTACCAAACATTTAAAAGAAAAATAACACCAGTTCTACAGTATGATTCCATTTATATGATATTCTCTCTCAAACATAAGGCAATACCATAGGGAAGAAGAAAAGATAAGTGGTTGCTGGAGGTTAGAGGGAGGGGGAGGGTATGATTATAGAGGAATAGCACCAGGGAGTATTTTGCAGTGATGGATTTCTTGTGTGTCCTGATTGTGGTGGTGGAAGCTGATTATGGTGGTCATTAGATGAATCTGTGCTTATGAATCTGTGGATGTGTTTGAATTTGTAGAACTTTATACACACACACGCACAGACATACAATCAATTTAACTTTATATTAATTAAAAAAATAGAAACAAATGATATACCTAGTTGAGCTAACCATATACCTAGGTGTGGTAGCTGTATTCCTGTTATACAAAGGAAGTGTTATTAGGGATGGAGATGTACTTTATGCAGTGATAAATGGTTCCTTTTCCAAGAGGACAGAATTCTCTGTGCATCTTAAAAAAAATGTCCTACAAATCTATAAAGCACAGTTGACAGAACAACTTGAAGAAATCAACAAATCTGTCATCAAAATAGAAGAGTTTGGTATAATTTTTAGTTGTCAGTAGGTTAAACTGTCAAAAAATTAGTAAGCTGTAGAAAATTTGGTCAGTATGGTAACAAATTTCATTTATCAGACACGTAGTATATAGAACCTTGTATGAGGTGGTTAGAGCACTGTGTCTCAAACACTTTTACTTCATGACCTACATAGCTTATGACAGTACCTGTATAGCACACGCAGCAAATTGAATCTTTTTTTTTGCGGGGGGGAGGATTGGCCCTGAGCTAACTACTGCCAGTCCTCCTCCTTTTGCTGAGGAAGCCTGGCCCTTAGCTAACATCTGTGCCCATCTTCCTCTACTTTATATGTGGGACGCCTACCACAGCATGGCGTGCCAAGCGGTGCCATGTCCGCACCCGGGATCCAAACTGGCGAACCCCGGGCCACCGAGAAGCAAAACGTGCGAACTTAACCGCTGCACCACCGGGCCGGCCCCCTTCAGCTAATTGAATTTTAGAGACCACTTCTCAAACATACATGGAGTATTTACAAAAATTGGCTGTGTATTAGAACAGGGGTTGGCAAACCATGGCCTGTGGACCCGGCCACTTGCTGCCTGTTTTTTTCAATACTTTTCTTGGAATGCAGCCATGCCCTTTAGTTTATGTATTATCTCTGGCTGTTTTTACAAAATTGAGCCGAGTAGTTGTGACACAGAGACCATAAGCCCACAAAGTCCAAACTGTCTACTCTCTAGCCCTTTATAAAAAAGTTTTTGAACCTCTGTACCAGACTGTAGCATGTTTCTAAAGTTTTCAGTGTATTGGTATCAAACACGGCACATTTTCTGACCAGAATGCAATTGAATTAGAAGTAAATAAGAGGATAAACAAAAAATTCTCATTCATTTGGAAATTAAAAACAGCACTTTTAAATAACTCATCAAAGGAAAAAAACCTGAAATTAAAACATTGTTAGAACTTAGTGATAATTATAATAATATACATTAAAACTTGTAAGATGCAGCATAGGTGGTATCTTCTGGGAATTTGGTAGCTAAGAAAATTAATGAGCTAAGTATCATACTAAAGAAGTTAGAATAGGAGAATAAACGTAAACATAGTCCTTCTTTCCACAAACATGTAATTATATCTGGAATACGGAATATAATCTTATTACTATTTCAAAGACATTTATTATAAAGAAAGCAATCAAATTAGGTAGTTGAACTGTACTGATTGATTTTCTCTAAGGAGTCCTTTTGTTCTTACCTTGCTTTAAAAAATTCTCACTTTTATTAATGGTAATTTTAAAACTACCTGAAGGATGGCTTAGGATTTTAACATCTAAATGGACTTAAAGGAAAAGTTTGTGATCTTTCTATCATGTTTTACACTCATTAGAGCTTAACAACTTATTGCATAGGAGATTTAAGAACTCTTTTTATTTTTGCAACAAACTTTTTCTTCCAACAAAACCTAACACAGAAGTTTGATATTTATGTAACGTAAGTGGAGCCCTTTGAGATGTAATCCTGCACTCTCCTTGCTTTAACTTCTTTTATGGTCCAAGGTACCTCCCATAAAATTTGGGTTCAAGGGCACCAGGGTTGAGAACCGTCAATATAACATACCTGTGATACTATATTATAGTTTATCTTTCATGTTTTATATGCTTCACCAGCTCTTGCCTGTGAGGAACTTTATTTGTAGCTTCTGAAGCACTTGGTATATTTAAGATATTTTTTTACTTGCCTAATTATCACATTGGACTTTTTCATTTTTAAAGGTACATGCCTTGGCTAAACTTTCTTCCATATTATTTTTATTTAGATTGGATCATTGCTTTTTCATTGATGACTCAGATGATGCAGCCCAGGACTTTGGTCCACAAGCACTCCAGCTATTATCTGCTGTGAACATCTTAGGAGAAAAGTTTGGAATTGGGGTTCCAATTTTATTTCTCCAAGGATCCGTAAGTATATCTGTGAATAACCTTCATAGTTCTTCTTTTCCTCCTGTTACACTTTTCTTGAGAGTTTTGCTGTATTACGATTGTGGCTTTGGCTTTAGATGAGTTCTTAGAAACTGGGAGTCATATTAAGTTCCTAGTTAAGCACTGCATTCATTACTTTTGACAAAACCTGTGCGTATCACAGCTACCGCCGTTTTCATATTTCAGGCTGATGTTCAGCTTTGCATTTCAGCCTGGAAGCATTCTGTTAGTTTATTGCATTCAGTTGGATGAATCCCTAGACTGGTCTTTCTTAGAATAATTAAGAAAAGTTAACTTTCATGTGTCAAGGGACAAGTAGAACAAAATTATATGTTTCGGTGCCCTGGAAAGTAGTCAGTTCTTTGAGCAAAACTTTGATTTCAGTGATTATTTATAAATGTCTAAGTTCAATAACAATATTTGGTGTTATATTTTTTCTTTCCCTCTATTCTGTTTCTTCTCAGAAGTATTTAAAATTCCAGGCCACCTTTTTTTTCTTTTTGCTTTATCAACAAATAAATAGTCAATTCAGCTATTTTTTTTGAGTAATTAGTGTGCCAGCATTATGCTAACAATTGTAGGTACAATATGAATAAGTCGTGACTGTCAACAGTGAAAGAACTTTTTCTGTAGTTCTTTTGTTTATATGATTTTATTCCTGATTTAGAAGTCTATAAAGCAAAACTAAATATTGCATATTGATATTACTTGAATAAATCAAAAGTGGGAGATAGAATCCTTTGCATACTTGTATATTTGTTAAAAATATACTTAAAAGTAGAGATTAAAAGTCTCACTTTATGTGTAGAATTTTTTTAAATAATTTAGGTAAGCATTGATTTGTTAAATACTCGAATGCTTCTTGTACATATTTATTTTCTGAGTTTTTGTTTAGAAAGAGACATATTAAAGTTGTGAAATATTTTTAATGAAATATGTTGGAGACATGCTAACTTTTCAGGTGCTGGTATTTTTAGATTCTGAATGGAGTTTAAAATCTTGTTTTTAAATCACAAGTTTGATTAGAAATTTAATAATAATGTTGCCTAAGGAACTTGGTTTTAGCTGCTATGATTGCTATTTTTTTATAGAAATAATTTAAGTTGCAAGGGATAGGTTAAATATAAATGAGATCTATGAAAGTTTCTTCTGTCTCTGTTGTCTTCAAAACCTGTGTATCTCGTTGAATGTATGCTTTACAAAAATTATTCTTATTTTAATTTAGTGTAATCCAGCAGTATCCAGTATCAACAAATAAGTGTAAGTGGGCTCCTAGAGGGATCAGATTTCACCTATTATTTGAAAACCAAGTCACACCACTTATACTGACAGCCTCTTCTGGGAGTCCTCAAATTAAGAAGTTTATTCTTTGTGAAATTTTATACTACCCTTGCTAGGTAAAGGTGTAAAACTTTTTAAAAAGTACCACTTAACGAAAATTTGTAGACATTAACTACAGTGAAAATAAGGCAAGTTTTTTTTTCCCTTCCTTGCAGTGATCTTGGTATCTACTGGGATATTGTTTTAAAAATTATAATTGCAGTTCTTTTGGGAATTTAGTAAATCGTCCACCTTAACTAATTTAGGAAAAATTAATATCTTTGTAGATCATTTTGATCTAAAAGATGATAAATGTTTTAAACTGTGAACTCTTGGAGTTTATTTGTACATATATATGACAAGTATAATTTCAGCAGCACACGATTCACCTTTCTTACACAAGATTTGTCTACGTAGTATAAACGATTATGCAGCCCATCCAGGTATTTGTGAATGGAGTTTAAAATTTTGTTTTTAAAGCGCAAGTTTAGTTGGAAATTAAATAGTAGAAATGTTGCCTAAGAAGCTTTGTTTTAGCTGTCTAAACAGCTCACCACATAAATATCTTTAAACACCTTGTGTGAATACTCGATAAGGTACACAATTATCTTAATTTTATAGATTAGAAAACAGGAACACAGTTCATTAATTTGCATAACCAGGAGATTAAGTGAAGCCTCTTTGTTGATCACATTATCAAAGTGCTAAACCTTATCATGGCTCCAGAATTAGATAACACTTTTGATAAAAGATGCTTTGACTATAGGCAGCCATTGGAAAACTATTGGAAGTTTTAATCACCCTTCATAATTTTCAAACTAAGATAAAAGGGTTATCCATTTAATTTTCTGGATAAGCTGTTTTAACTGATTGAAATATATTCCCAGAGATAATTATTGTTACTTTATCTTTTGGTTTTATTTTGCACATGGAATAACAGCTCCAGCAATGACCCTTTTTTTTTGCTGAGGAAGATTCACCGTGAGCTAACATCTGTTGCCAGTCTTCTGCTTTTTTAGCTTGAGGAAGATAAGCCCTGAGCTAACATCCCATGTCAGTTTTCCTCTATTTTGTATGTGGGTTGCTGTCACAGCATGGCTGATGAGTGGTGTAGGTCTGCACATGGGATCCAAAGCCACATACCTGGGCTGCTGAAGCAGAGCATGCGGAACTTAACCACTAGGCCTCGGGGTCAGTGCCAAGCAATGACTTTCTTAAGCCCTGAAAGTGGTAGCTGTGAGCTTCTTTGGCCTGTAGGAACTGGGAAAGAGTCAAAAGAAAAAAAACCCAAAACAAGCTGTTTACATTTTAACTAATTTAATTAAACTAACTAACTAAAATGAAAATAGCTCATTTTGTACTTTAAGAACATAGGGCGGGTCATTTAACTTGCTGGGACTCAGTGTCAGCCGCTGTAAAATAAGGTGGAAGGGTTAAATAGTCTTTTTTCTCTAAGAGTCCTTACTTCTATGGGATACACTCAACAAGGGAAATTATCTCATTCTTTTCCTTTAAAAGTCAGCTTGGAAAAATAAGGGACACCAAAATGACATATTAAGGAATATGGAAACCTACTAATTGATGGTATTAGTATTAGAGTATTAGAGTAAAGGGAGCTGACTGGCTAGAGTACACGACCCAAAGTGTCACTTTCTGATAAAAGCACAATCTTTGCAGCACTGTCTGATAGAGGAAACAAACAAACTTGCCACTTCTCTGAATTAACTTATCTTTAAAAATCATAATTGCTTTTTGTGGGAATTCCTTCTACTGGGAGTGCCACGTTCCCCTCCACCCTTCTTCTCTCATTCCATCTCTGAATGCCAAAATTGACCACATCTCCCACACTAGAAAGCTCTAGTGATAACTTCACAAAGACTTCTCTAATTCCCCAGCTATTAACAAGCACTCTCTCTTCAGAACTTCAATAATACTTTGTATCTATTCATATGCCCCTTATCTCTTTCTGTGCTACACTATACTTATTTCCTCCTGTGTAACACCTTCCGTGATGATAAGTCTCATCTAATTCAGCTTACCAATCACTTTGTGCCAGAATCAGCATAAGCAGGAAGCTTTCCTGACAACTATTCTAGTGCTTTTTCTATTTATTGTGCTGTTCACATGCAGTTTTAAATTCATAAATTCGTATTTTTAGGTTGCATGATAGAGAGATGCTAGAATGCAGATTCGTGATTGGTAAGAGATTGTGTGTAAAACTGTGCCCTCCTTAAAACCAATGCCCACATTCCTGTATCCTCTCTAGGTTTCTCATCCTAGTCACTTGTACTCCATCAGTGGGTTAACCTGGAAAATTCAGTTAACTGCAACACTTAAGCAGTTAATGGAGGATGCCTTGCTCAGAGTGACACATTTGTTGTTGAAAATCCTTATTGTATTCTGTTTTTTAAAAAATGTTGCTTGGTTAGTTTGGATTTCTTGTTGAAAAGGGAATGTGATTCCTTTAAAACAAAAGTGCTCTATATCAAAGAACAGAGATATTTCATTCTGTGCATGGTGATTGCCATGGAAACAAGACAATGTAAATTTATTCACATGGTATACAGTATTCACAAAGATGATTGATCCTGAGGGGAAGGAACAATTCCTCCCTGCTGCTTAGAAAAAATCTCATTGCATCATTCTAGTAAATGTGTTCATTCACTTCAGGGTTTTTTCTGCTTATGAAAGGCAAGGCTAGAGGAATAATTTTTCATATTCAGATTGCTAGTAAGTACTAGATAGGCAATTTAATACCTTTGGTATTAGTAGTTTACAAGTAATAGACTCTCCTACTACAAAGGTAAGCCCCTAGCTGATGTAGAGTGCCATTACGAGTGTTCCAAGGAAAACTGACTAGATACTAAGTCATGGTTTTGCTTTTAGCTTAAGAAATTCAGGTTGAGTTAAAGGATCAGCTGTTAACTAAAAAAAAGAAAGTTAATTTTTTTTTTGAGGAAGATTAGCCCTGAGCTAATATCTGCTGCCAATCTTTCTCTCTCTCTCTCTTTTTTTTTTTGCTGAGGAAGATTAGCCCTGAGCTAACATCTGTGCCCATCTTCCTCTACTTTATATGTGGGACACCTGCCACAGCATGGCTTGATAATCGATACATAGGTCAATGCCTGGGATGCAAACTGGTGAATCCCGGGCCTCTGAAGCAGAGCTCACGAACTTTACTGCTGTGCCACTGGGCCAGCCCAAAAAAGAGTTAATATTATTGAGCCAGGCTCTGCCCTGGTTACTCAGTCTTTACACCATCACCAAGAGATAGAAACTATTATTATGCTTGTATAGCAGCTGAGGAAATAGAAGCACAGATAAATAACTTGTCCAGAGTCAAAAAGCTAGTAAGTACCAGAACTGTGACTTGAACCCAGGTAATCTAACTTGAGAGCCTGCAATCAATATATATGTGTATGTGTGTATATCTGCAAGTATATCGGCGTCTGTGTGTGCCTGCATGCACGTGTGTGTGTGTGCATGGTATAGTAATAAAAAATTAGAACTAGTAGTCTGAGGCCTGTGTTCTAGTCCTAGCTCAAGGACCTTAGCATACCACATAATATCTTGAGTCTCTGGTTATTTATTAGCAATATGATAAAAAGTTGCTAAGTAGATCAAGGAGCTCCAATTTTCCTTCCAGCTCTGAAATTCTATGATGTTTGATTTTAAACATTCTTCTCAAATCGACCCAAAGTTGATAGCCTAGGCTGGGTTTGTTAACAAGGAAAAAGGTACCACATTATATCTGGGTGTTTCTATTTCTCTAAGTCTTGTTCTAATAAAATTTTTGTAAATATAATCATCATGATCCTAAAGCTCATTACTTAGCTATTTTAGTGAAAAGGACTCTATTTTTAAGATTTAATAGAATGTTACAGACTCTGTTAACTAAACCTATCAGCAGCCTCGTTTTAAGCCCAGTATCTAGGCACTGATGTGTCTCTGATGGCAATGTATCCTAATTTATTCTAATTTCATCCTAGATTCCTTTGTGTGAGGGATCGGCCATATTTAGGCTATTTCACTTGTATTCACATTTTTAACATTCCCAAAAGAGAAACTTGTAACCATAACATTCTCATCAGTTCAATAAAACCAATAGGTTCATGATAGAGAGCGTACAGTGCCTGAGTTACGTCTGCTGGAACTCATCCTGTATATTCTTTTGATTTTGATCTCTGGATTTTTATATGCGTTGATTGTTAAGCCTTCATTAGGGTATAGACGAAATATAAAAAAGGTTAAATTACCCTTCACTAGGGTATAGACGAAATATAAAAAAGGTTAAATAATTAAAGGTTAAATTATTATGTTTCTGATATTTTAGATTTCATTTTATATTGAAATTTTTAGAATACAGTAACTGCTTGCCATATTCAAGAGATGAATGTTTTTGAAACATTAATATAGCCTAAAATACAGCAGTTATATTAGAAAGCTCATAATTACTCTAGCTAATTGAAACAGAAAGGTATTTATTACTGAGTATTAAATAGCTTATAGTATTGTTGATGAGATGATACTACAAAGTAGGCCACCATGGAGCTGCGGCCTCTTCCGTCATCAAGAAGCTGTCTGTCATTTGGGAAGCTGCCACTACAGCATCCACCCCCAGCTGCGCTGAATAAGGGCTGTAACAATCAGGAAGTACTGCTTCTGCTTGCTCTGGGAACCACCCCGCGCCTTCTCTAATCTCTCTCAGCAAAGTGGATGATGCCTCTTGATACTTAGGAACTAGGAGTTTTATGCCAGATTCTTTGCTAACACTTTCTCCTGAAAAGAAAACACCTCCACAGTCAAGTGTATCTGCAAAAATACCACTTTCTTCTTATAGATGTCATGTAAAAAATGCTTCTGACTAGTGAGACTTAAATCATGTTCAGAACCCAGCTGAAAGGAAGTTTGACAAATAGGGTTTGTAACTTCCCAGATTCTCTGGTAGAAGAAGTCACAGAGGATGAAGGTTAGAATGACCCTGGAATTACAGTCTACAGTGTTCACCACAAATACATTAGACAGGAACAATTTTCCATAAAGCCCTGTGTTCATATACTACTACATACATACATTTGAAAGTAGTATTTAAGTGCGTAGGATGAAGGAAAGAAGTAGTAAGAGGACCAAGTGAATGGAAAAGTACTTTATAGAGAGTGAAGGTGGGGAGAGATGTGTCTATTAGCGGATGAGAGAATCGCGTGTGGCAGACTAGCTTCCCCAACATTTCTAGAACTCGATGGCTATGAAGTCTCTCGTATGAATCCTCTCTTCACTTAGGAAAATATACCTCAAAAGCATCAACTGTTTAGCATGCGCCTGGCTTTCCTGCTATATCTCAGTGAAGCCGCTAAATCAGAAACGGTGAAGTAAACTTTGCGGTGCTTTATGAACAAGGCACAGTGAAAACAGCCATGCAGTGGAAATCGCGGGTCGTTGCACTGCACTCCCTGATTTCTAGCTCTCAGGTCACACTGCCTTTTACCACCCGTGCTTCTAGTCTCCAGCTGTAGATTATGATCACTGTTTTCTAGCAATGATGTGGGTATGTTAGTAAAAGGTCTAAATAGCGGAGGTTAACTATTCCAAACATATCCAGACTCTACATTGGGAAATACATGTGAATTATATGTGAATTTCCTGTCATTATTTAAAACACAAAAGGAACACTATTTTGGTTATATATTTATTTGTGTCAAGTAATCAGAGCAAGCAGGATGGGTATAAAAATTTTGTAGGTTTTTAAAGCTGAAATTTAGTGTTAAATCCAAAGAATCAGTAGATGGTTTTGTGTTTTACTTACCTGTTTAATTAAATAAGCATTTTTAGATAATGATTTTATTCCTAATTTCAGAATTCCAAGCGTCTCGCAGATAAATATCACAGTCACAGTTTCTTTGGCACTGGCAAGGACCAAACAAGGGCGTGGTGGAGGGCTCTTTCCCGTCAGCTCATAACTGAGGGATTCTTGGTCGAAGTGCCTGGGAAGGAAAAGTTTATAAAGATTTGCACCCTTACAAAAAAGGTAAGTGATGTGGAAGTCTACCTATTGGATTTAATTTTTCTTGCTATGCGTTAAGAGATTCTTCTTGCCTTCGATAGGGTAGAAATTGGCTTGATAAAGCCAAAAGAGGATCCCCTCAGAGGCTTATCCTTGAAGCTAACGAAGAGCTGCGTCCAAGGAGGTTTCTTCTACCGAGGTTCATTTTTCAGTTTTTTTTTTAAACTTCTGGGTTTTTTGTTGTTTAAGTGATTCAAATTATACCAATTTACAGGTGCCATACAGGTAAAATGAGTAAAGATTTTGTTTTTGTATACCTCCTTTAGTCAGTTTAGGAGTGTGGGTCAGTGGGAGAAAAATAAATCAGAGAAGACTTTCTTGGTTAGTAGGAAGTAGTTGAGTATAGTATTTAGAAAGCTGCTTTCTCATTGATTCAAGGAGCAGCATTGAGATCAATGTTGAAGGATCCATATACCGTGTTTCCTTCTGTGTGCCGAAGGTGGGAACGGAATACACTTGTTGCCTACTCTTTAGTACTTTTACATGTTATCAATCATTTATCAATTTTTTCTTTTTTTAAATCGAGATATAATTGACATATAACTTTGTGTAAGTTTGAAGTGTACATGTTGCTTTGATGCATTTGTATATTGCAATATGGTTGCTATAGTAGTGTTAGCCAACACGTCTATCACATCACATAATTATTTTTTCTTTTCTGTGTTGAGAATAATTAAGATCTAGTCTCTTAGCAAGTTTTAAGTTTATAATGGAGCATTGTTTTCTGTAATCACTAGGTTGTGCATTAGATTACATTAGATTATCAGTTTATCTTTCTTTTTTTCTTTTGAGGAAGGTTGGCAGCTAACATCTACTGCTAATCCTCCTCTTTTTGCTGAGGGAGACTGGCCCTGAGCTAACATCTGTGCCCATCTTCCTCTACTTTATATATGTGGGTCGCCTGGCAAGGCATGACTTGACAAGTGGTGAGCAGGTCCACACCTGGGATCCGAACCGGCAAATCCTGGGCCGCCGAAGCAGAATGTATGAACTTAGCTGCTGCGCCACTGGGCCAGCCCCCAGTTTTTCTTTTAAATTTGAACTTTCCAGAGCTTTTTCTGGAAAAAAAAAAACACCCCAATTTTAAGAATCATCAGTTCTAAAAGAGTAATGTAATCTTATCTGCCTTTCTAAGAGTGGAGATAGGATGATTCATGTGTTAATTACATTTGAATATTTGAGATAATTTAATTTTGTTATTTTTCAGTTCTAAAACTGTATCTTCAGACACTGGACAGCATTCCTCTAGTCAAGTACCAACTGAATTAACTGCAGAGAAGAAGGTTTGTTTTTATTAGAGAGATGGTTTTTATTTATTTCATTCTTTATTGATACAATTCTTATTTTAGAATTTTATATTTTAATTTCCCTCCTAATAAAGAGGAAAATGCCCTATATAACAAAACGTAAAATTTGGAAGGAGATGTGACATGAACAGAATAAAATATGTGATATATGATTTCTGAAGTTAATAGCACAGTTAGAAGTACTTGAGAAAGTAACTTATTTTGATTCTTTTAAGCCTATTTTATAGCTCATTTGGCTTGCTTTTTTTTTTTTTTTTACATATTGTGATACGTAGAGTATGGAAAAGTATTCCTGATTCCTAAATGTTCTCATTAAAATTATACACACATACATGGACAAGCACATACACACATACTTCCTTGCTGTGGTTTTAGATCTTAGGTAAGTATTACAGATTAAATACTTACCCATAGGCAGACTTCAGCTAATTAGAACACTGGGGTATTAGACAAATATGCTGAATTAAATTTTCTAGTGAACTTTCTCTGCTTTCTTCAAGTGTGCAGAATGTAATGGAATCATTTTTGTAACTTTGGCTCTTGCTGTGTCTCAAAGAATTCTTTTGATCACATGTTCTCTATAGATCTGGGGGCAATGGGACGTTGTGTTGCATTTCTAACTGCCTTTAGAACCCTAGAAGCTGATAATTCAAGAGCCTATTTTCAGGTGATTTGTTTGATGACTTGGTTAGTCAGAGGAAAAATTGTCTTCGTGATATTTTGTATTTTATTTTCTTCATGTATAAAAGTTTTTTGAAACTTCTAATTTTCTTATAACGGATCTTTGTATGTTTAAAAGCAGGCTAACTTGGAGAAGATGTATTCTTATAAAGCATTTGATAAAATTTCTTCTGGGAGTAACATTCCTAAAAAAAGGTACAAAGTTCAAAATTTTTCTTTTCTATGTATACTTTATCAGCACTTTTTTCCTTTCTTTCCTAAAGATAAAGGTCTGTCAGATGTTGGGCTATTTCACTGGCAGAAGAAGTTAAAGCATAAGCCTCCAGTGTTGTAATTATTACAGCAGGCCTATAAAATGATAGTATTAACATTAATTTAATAGTTAACACTTTTTGGGTATTATTGTTTGCCAGGCTCTATGCTAAATACTAAGCATTTTATATGTAATATCTCATTTAATTCTTACAACAACATATGAGTTAGCTACTATTATTTATCCCCATTTTACAGTTGAAGATACCAAAGGTTAAGAAGTTAACTAACTTCTTCAAGAGCATGTGGTTAATGGCAGAGCTAGGTTTCAGGTTTATAATTGTCAACCTCTACCATCTAAACACTAATTATCTTTGTATGAAATATATATTCCCACCCCATTTTTTTTAAGAAAAGATTTTATGGCATCATAAAATGGTGGATAGTAGAGTTGGTAAGGACAAAGGTAATGCACCTATTGTACTTTTAAGCTGAATATTTGACTTGCTGACTTAATAAAAGTGTGGCGAATGTATAGAATTACGGAAGGTCTGAAGACGGAGAATTTGAAAAACTTGTCAGGGCCTGTAGACAGAGTAAGTGACTGTGTTTACATACATATCAGATGAACGAAATGAGTGTGCTCTAATACTGTTATTCACTTTCTAATGGCTTTATTATTTAGATAGGTAATACTACTTTGGATCCAACAAAAACATTGATCACAATATGTCTCCCACCCAAAACAATTTCTTTTTGTTCGGGTATGTGGTGTCTGATTACTATGTTTTAGGTAAACAAAGAGTTTAAAGAGTGTACAAAACAATATATCCATTCAATATGCTGGAGCATTTCTTCATTTAAACTTTTCTGTGTTTTTACTGGGTGTCCTCTTTGTGCCAGGTCCTAGTCTAGGCGTTGAGATTCAGTGGAGAATAATAGAGACATAGTCACTGGCCCTCCGAGAGTTTATGCTCTAGTGGGATATAGAAATAAGGGAACATAAAATTACCATCCAGTGATATGACACTTTGGAAACACATAGAGGCTTTAGGAGGCTTCCCGGAAGTGACACTTGAAGCTTAAGTAGAACTTAGTCAGATGAAGTGAGGGGAGTTTTCTAAGCAGAGGAATGGACCACATACTGAAACCTGAAGGCAAGAGAATGTCTGATATGATAGAGGAACTCAGTAGTGTGACTGGAGATTACCTGGTACAAGGAGGCAAAAAAGTGGTAAAATTTAAGACGAGAGAATTAAACGGGGACCAGAATATCAAGTTCCTTTCAAACACTCAGCTTGATCATGAAGGCAGTTAGGAGCTAAGGAAGGGTTTTAAGCAGAACAGTGACATGATCAAGTTTATGATTGAGAACAGAGGTTGACAAACATTTTCTGTAAAGGATCAGGTAGTAAATATTTTAGGTTTTGAGGGCCATGTGGTCTTTGTCTCAACTACTCAACTTTGCCCTTATAGCCTCAAAGCAGCGTAGATGGTATATAAACGAATGAGTGTGGCTATGTTCCAATAAAGCTTTATTTATGGACACTGAAATTTGAATTTCATATAATTTTCACATGTCACAAAATGTTCTTCTTTTGATTTTTTTTTTTTAACTGTTAAAAAATGTAAAAAGCCAGTCTTGGCTTACAGTCCTTACCAGAACAGATGGATTTGGCCCATGCACCCTAGGGTGCCAACCTTTGATTGATGACTCTGCTATGGAGGGAATGGATTGTAGGAGGATCAGAGTTGTAGAGACATAAATAAGGAGGCTATTGTGGTAGTATTTGCAAGAGATGATGGTGGCTTAGACAAGAGAAGTTGCAGTGGGCGTGGAAAGAAATAGATTTGTAACATATTTAGGAGATAGAATTGTTAGGAATTGGTGGTTAAAAAGATAGGTGGGTTAAGGGAAATGGAAGATTTGAAGCTGACTCTTAGGTTTCTGTTGTTGATTGCGGGTGAGCATACTGTCATGCCCTTCATTAGGCAACATAAGAGGAAGACAAATTTGAGAGGTTGGATATTCAGGGGATGAGGTTAAAATTAGGAGTTTAGTGATACACATACTGAGTTTGAAATACCTGTGGAGTGCTCCAGGAGTTAACTTTAATATATGAGCTTAGCGTACAGAAATGAGAAGGATGCTTACATATCAATAACTTATTTTAAAATTCATTTGAGTTTTCATTAAAATAATACGTGTACGTGGTTTAAAAAGTCAATTGGTACTTAAAGGCTTATAACAAAGCACACCAGTCCACACCCTTCCCAAATACACTTTGTTCTGTTCTGTAGAAGCAGTCACCCTCAAACCTTCCAGCTGGTTTCTCTGATATTTGCCTTCATATTTCTAAGTGACACGTGTGGATTACTGTTTTTTGACATAACAGTTTTAGAAATTTTCTGTTTATGCCTTATCATGGTAGATTAGGGCTTATCTCCCATATCACCTCCCCTCATTTCCCCTCTTTCAATCCCTCCACCTCAACATAATTATATTTCAAGTTTGGTCATATTAATAATTTCCTTTTACATTATTAATATCAAATATTATATGCTGCTAAGCCAAACTGTGTTATCATGGCCACCACTACCTTAATTTTACCTGGTGTTAATAATTGTCTTTTTGTTTTCTGTGCTTGGTTTTTAGTGTTCCCGTAATAATTTTTCTTTTCTCCTATTTTCTGTCTTTTTTTTTCTTTTCTTGGTTTTTTAGTGTTCCTATTACTAATTTTTATTTTCTCCTATTTTTAATCTCTTTTTGCTTGTTTTCTCTCTTGGAGAGTTCCTTGACTTTATATCCCCTCCCATTTAGTGAAATTTTAATTTTAGTGTTCAAATTTTTAATTTCTGAGAACTCTTTCTCATTCTCTTTTGTTTCTTTAGTAACATGTGGCAATCTTTTCTTGTTTCATGGATATACTACCTCCACTTATCTCTTTGATGATATTCATCGTAGTTATTTTGAGCTTTTCTTTTGTGCACTTTTAATAGCATTCATAGGCAAAACATTTTCTATTAAATGTTTTCCACATATATTTCTGATTCAGGGATGTGTTACCCAGAATTTTGCCAGTATATATGATAACAAAATTTGTCTGTGAAATAATTTAAAATACCATTTTGTAAATTGTACATTAGTATAAAGATTTCCGTAAATACTAACATGAAGGTTAATTTAATTATACGACTTAAAACAAATGTATAATTGTCTTGAGTAACCTGGTGTTACTAATTCTTTGAACTGGAGTTATCTTTCCCCTGGTTCAAATCTATTTATTTTGGTGAACGGATTTGGTAATGGTGAAAACAAAATCTTACTTTACACTACAGATTTTGAATTCTTGCAACAGAGAAATTTATAAACATTTCTTAAATAGCAAGCATGTTCTCCCCCCTTTCTCCCTAAAAAAAAGCAGGAATTTATTTAAATTAGTCATCTTTTATAGGCTATTTTATGCAATTTCATTTTTATGACTTTTTCTATTTATAATTATTTATCCATGAACATGCCTCTGTAGAAATTGGTTTTCTATGTAGTTTGATACCTGGCACCTTTCATACCATGTTGTTTGCCAGTTAGGTGTTTTTTGTCTTTCAAAATGTGAAATTACTCCTTTTGGCTTATTTTTCTTTGATTTTGAAGAAAATTGTGAATAATTTGGTTAATCCCATGCTAATGTTCCTCACCAACCAAAAACTAGTGATATCACATTAAGAATCATAGAGTGTATTCCTTTTGGTTAAGAAAGCTATCTTCAGTATATATAAGGAATATTTTCTTTCAAAGCATTTGGTTGAGGATGAGGATGGGGCAAATACCCTTCTTAAGTATGCCAATTTTGTGATAAACTCAAATTACAGTTTTAACTTTACCATTATAATGAATTTGTTTGATCCAGAATGTTTAAAATCTAGGCTGTCATATAAGTAACAAATTGCCTTGCTGGGACTTCAAAGAATAAATGTTAGTGTTGACTTGGAAAGATATTCTTGTTCTGAGGGTGAAATAAAGGTGAACTAGGGGAAAGAAAAGCCTTTATTATTTATTTTCTTTTAAATATTTTAGCGTCATGTTGGAATCACCAAGAAAATCTTACAAGTCCTCAGAACCTGTTATTTCAGCTCAAGAGCAAGAGTCTCAGGTATGGCTTTTGTAAAAAGACAGTTTCTGAGAGGATGGTTATAATTCTATGCATGCTTCAATTCTGTTGCCAGTATTTTAAAAATTGTTCTTTAGCTAAGACTCCGAGATAAAGTTCAGTTTATTTTCATCCTAAGGGAAAAATGTAATGTCTGAAGCTCTAAAAATAAAGGACTGGATTTTTCTAAGTACGTTTAAAAAATATTGAGTTGTTTCTTTGTTTTTTTGTTCAGACTCTGTTATACGGTGAATTGGTAGAAGCTAGGCAGAAACGTGCCCATAACATGGACGTTCCTCCAGCTATCCTTGCAACAAATAAGATACTGTTGGATATGGCCAAAATGAGGTAAACCATCTATTTGTATATGTTCTAGCTTATTTTCTTCTAACATAATAGGTTTGTAAAATATATCATTGTGATAATAAGCCTATGGCGTCAACTGTCGCATGTGAGGGGACTCGCAGATCTCCCAGGCTGCTAGAAGTGATCTCTTCGGTGAGCTTTAGTCCCACGTTTCCACATGAATGAAAACCAGCTGTTGTCAGCAGTCAGATCCGGGATATATAAAATCTAACTCGTCATCCAGCCCTCCCTACATGCGTTTCGTGCAAACACTAAAACTCTTCGTTCTGAGTTTCTTATTTTTGTTCTCAGTCATGCATGTTTAAAACCCCTGGTATCATTTTCACTCCTCTAATATATATCCCCTTCTTCCTCTTATTTAAATAGTTTTTAGGTTTTTTATTTAAATATTCCATGTGTGTCTGCCTATGCCATCCTCCCTCTTTTTAGTGACACCATTTAGTTCAGACCATTACCCTTGGAGTATTGCAAAAGCCTCTCAACCAGTCACTCTTTCCTCGGTCTCTCTCTGTCTCATCTGATATGTGAGCACCAAATGAATCTCCTACATCGTGCACTTCTGCTTAACTAGTTTCCCATCGTGTAGCTTCTTTAGCTTCCACTTCAAGGCCCTCCGTTTGTGGACTTAAACCTACTTTTCCATCGAAGTCACGGGATCTTGAATGGCTTATCGTACCTAGATTGTTTACCATTTGTTAAAACCCTTTTGCACTTTCCATATGCTTATTTACAGTGTTGTTTCTGCCTTATAGTTTCCTCAATTCCTCAAAACTCCTGTTAAGAAATCCTTCAAGATCTAGCTTTATGATTGTTTTCTCCCTGAAGTCTTCCATGTTCTTATCAGCAAAGTAATTCCTCTCTGGAATTTATGAAGGACTTTCAAATGAAAATTCTACAAATGCGTCTATGGCATTTCCACACATGCTTTATTTATGTTTTCGTTATTATTCATGTACATGTGTTATATCTTCTAGATTTTGAACTCTGTGAATAAAGATAGTATGTTTCTCACCTCTTTGTATCTTCCAAAGCACCAAGCACAGCAACCTGTCAATTCTAGGTGGTCAATAAATATTTAGAAGGAATTATTCCAAAGAATAGTTGCCTGGTAATTGTATTCTTCTTTTATGCTTCCTTTTAAAAAATTGTTTCTGTCACTAAATTTCATCTGAGAGATGTTACTTTACTGCAGAATTTTCTAATGATACTACATAGTGCTTATATTTTACAATAACTGTTTCATTGAAAAATAAATATTCTAAGACCACACTTAAATATTCAGAGAAGATATTTAAAAGAAAAGGAGTAATCATTAGATTGGCAGCTATTTTAGAAAGAAGACATCATACAGCCTTTTGGATATTGGACACAGTAAGAAATACTGCATTAAAAGCCTAAAGTAGTTAGCAGGTTTACTGTAACAGGTAAACACTTTGTAAATAATGAATGAGACTTTATTCTGAGAGTTTCTTAGGCTCTTAGTTCTCCTCAGTTAGAGCCTCATAGTTTTTCTTTTCATATCTATAAAAATGAGATCAATAATAGAGTAAAACATGAGGTGTTAGCCTGTTTCTTTATGATTACGGCCTGTTTTCCAGTTAGTACTGTGTTTTTGGGGTGGTGGTATTTTTATTCACAGATTACTAAAACAGCAAATCTTTAAAGAGTGGAAAGCAAAGAAAAACATTATAAAACAGGATTAGCTGTATTATGCATTGTTTTTGGTTGTTGGAAAAAATATACGTTTATTGAGCATCAGTATGAAGACGAATGTCAGCTGTGTTGCTGGAGTGATAGTATTTCAGTGCTTTCTTGCCCCTTTTTTTCTATGACAGACCTACTACGGTTGAAAATGTGAAAAGGATCGACGGTGTTTCTGAAGGCAAAGCTACTATGTTGGCCCCTCTCTTGGAAGTCATCAAACATTTCAGTCAAACAAATAGTATTCAGGTAAAATACTATGGTTTGCAGGAACTTTGAGAGAATACACACATTTTTTGACCATTTCAAAACACCCTCCAAAAGCAACATTTTTTGCCTTTATTTTCATTTCCACACCAGACACTTAGAAAATGAATTCAGATTGTTTCTGCAGCAAATCAGTTATAAAAACACGTTAGTTACATAGTTCTTAAGATGATAATGAAGTAGTTGTCCATTTTTATTTCTATTACTATTTTTTCCTGTTTTGTTGAGAGGTTTCGTTTTTAAATTTGAGTGAGTACTGTATTTTAGGCTGATAAATTCTAACTTTTACTTTCAAATGTAGGTAAAAGTTAAAGCTGCAAAGTTATCCTTGCTGTTAGTTGATAAGGAAGCCCAGCCACTTTGTTTTTCTCGTTGTTTGTCGTATTCCCTAATTACCTTAGCCCTTCCACTCATGCTACCATTTGATGTTAAGTAGATTCCATGTTATTCTCTTCAGTCTTAAGAGTGTTTTCTTCATATCCTTTTATTACTTCTTGCTCCACCATAAATGACCATTTCTACAAGGATTGTTTGGATTTGCTTCTTCAGCTCCACAGGCAGACTGCACTGTCCTGTGTACTCCAGCAGAGAGGGTGAGGCAGGGTGAAGTGGTAGAGAGACCGCTGGACTCGGAGTCAGGGATCAGGATTTTGATTCTGCCATAGTTGACTTGGTGAACCCGAACGTGTTCTGTAACATCTTTGGGTCTCCATTTCCTCCCTCACACAATGAAAATGTCCTTCCCCATATCAAAGAAACAACAGATAAATCAGAAAGATAAAAGATAGGGGATGTGTATACAAAGTTGGAAGAGTTAAAAATATACAAGGCAGTATTGTTTTTATTTCTGAGAACCTTCTGTAAGCTGTGAACAGACCCATCCCACTTTAGAAAAGTCATTCTCTAACTCTCAGTAGAAAACTCTTCTGCTTTTTGTATGTAGCATTTCCCTCTTTTGATGTAGAATATCTTTGGCAACTTTAAATTTTCTTTTCATACTTTTATGCCAGACATCATGTGAAAATTTCTTATGTTTCATATTGGATATTTTAAAAACAAAGTTATAATTTCTTAACAATTTGATAAAGAATACCATACTTAACCAGTGTTAATTGACTAAGTTTCCTCTCTTTGGACTCTTGATGGTAGTATCTTCTTTCATGAATTAATAGTATTATTTAATAATGAAAGAATTATCCTGCCCAACCCCACTTCAAGAGAGGAAATTGAAGGAGGGCAAAAGATAAATGCTCCAAATAATGGATATGAAATCTTTTCAACCTCCTGGATAGAGAAAATGACTGCTAATTTCTGTGGTTAGGTATTACACCTGAACTATTCTGCAAATTCAAACTGTTTACTAAAAAAAAAAATTAATAAATGAAGGCGGTTCTGTTATTCAGTAGTTTCACTGAGCTTTTAATATATTTACTTAAAATTTTGAAGTAAAAGTTAAATACTGTCATAGTACAAATCAAAAATTACAAATATGAGAACATGAATATTAAACCCATTAAGATGGCTGTTTCAGGGCCAACCCTGTGGCCGAGTGGTTAAGTTTGCACTTTCCGCTTCAGCGGCCTGCAGTTCGATGTTTTGGATCCTGGGCGTGGACCTACACACTGCTCATCAGGCCGTGCTGTGGAGTCATCCCACACAGAAGAACTGGAAGGACTTACAGCTAGGATATACAACTATGTACTGGGCTTTGGGGAGAAAAAAAAAAGATAGCCATTTAGGAAAAGCATTTTAAAATCATTTTATAGAAATACATTTTATGAAAATTATAATTTTTTAAAATGTCCACCCCCCTCCAAAGATTAATTCATAGTTGGCAGCTACTTAGAAAAGCCTTAAAAGAGATAGACAACTATTTTTCTAATCACACTTAAAAGGTAGATTAAAACAGCACACTGTAGTCATAATGAGAACTGTAACAAACTAATTAAAAAAGTTAAAGAGGAGCCCCATCCCTTGATGAATAATATTGGTGTCATTTTGATAACATTGTTTGTCTTTGTGGTCAATTATAGTATGTATAGATGTATGAGAAAAAATATTTATGAACTCTTCTTTGGGAAAGAAATTTATTTTTGTTTCCCTATCCTGTCATTTAGGGATTTTAATCAAAAATTATATTAGTTGAATATTGGTTTACTGCTTTGGTGAGAACTATAAATGTTTCTGTTTGACTTTTTCCATGTCATATATATGATGCCTAATTTTAGAATTTGAATTATCTGACCCAAGGCAATCAAGTGTTTTCCAAACCTTTGTGGGATTTCACTTTGTATATGGAAGCATATCAGAGCTATACTCTCACATCAATGCAAAAGATAACTCCAATCAAGTAACCCTAGAGGTGGGGATTTGATGTTCTGAGCACACACCACCCCTAAATAAAACAGAGCCAGGCGGTACATGTTTCTATTTCTATTTTAAAGCTTCAGAATAGCTGTGTTTTGCAGTTTTTAGTTAAACATGCATCAGGATAGAATACATATTTTCTGGGGAAGCCTAGCTGGCCGCTCCACTGTGGCGTTTGCCGTGGTCTAGGCTGGGGGTTCAGTCCTCACCCTTGTAATCCAAAAAGTTGGTAGGTCTTGTCACAGAGTAGTTGTGTTTTGGGGAGCAGATTTGCGTTATCTTTCTCTGTGAACTTGGTTTATGTATATGCATTTGTGTGTATATATAAATGTAAGTGTAAATATTGGAATGTGAGTTCATTGTAGTGAGAATACTGGAAAAGTTTCACTTGACCCAACCAGTATGTTCCCTCCCATAGAGGAAGAAGATATAAAGGAAGCTGTCTTGTCTGAAAGTTGTTCAGCAAGCTTGGCGTACGAGGGAAATCCTGACGGTGTCTTGAGTAGCAGTCTCTCAGGAACAAAAGCAGTTTGAGCCATTCTCATGCACTACTTGCCAAGAAAACGATAATATTCAAATCTCGTTAGCCAAGATGTCTTCTCATCTGAGCACTGCTTGGGTTGGCCTTGCCTACTTTTGTCCTTCTTCCTTTCCTATTTATATGTTTCTGTAATTGACCACTCTGTTCTGTTTATCTATATAAAGCATGATTTGATTAGATTTTTGCTTATTAGAATCACCTTGAGACCATTGCTCTCACCTTAATTACTTTGCTGAGTGTTTTAGATGTTTCTAAATGCTTCAGTCACACATTTACAGATGATATTATGATTTTGTCCCATGAATCCTAAAATCCTTATGAATTTGCCAGCATAAGTCACGGTGGTCACATTTCCAAGACCTTGGTGTAGGGCTGTCCCATTGTTGCCTCCAGGTATAGACTACACTGTAATCCTGAGGAATCTGGAGTTTGATTTTAGGCATTCCTAGAAATTTAAGGCCAATTTTCACAGTGTTAAGGTCTCAGATGGAAATAACTCATTTTCATTGAATAAAAAATGTTCTTCCTTGAAAATCTAGGGGTGCTTAAAATCACCTGGAGACCTTAGGTCTTGTGTTTTCTGGCT
Organism: Equus quagga; assembly: GCF_021613505.1. Classification (NCBI taxonomy): domain Eukaryota; kingdom Metazoa; phylum Chordata; class Mammalia; order Perissodactyla; family Equidae; genus Equus; species Equus quagga. The sequence continues at coordinate 11,949,495 of NC_060288.1, read as the reverse complement.
TCTCTGTTCCCCAGCCTGCGGTTGTCCCAGGGACCTGTGAACTAATCTACAGACTCACTTTCGTTTAGGGTAGGAATGGACCAGTGTGGGTTACAATAAGCCAAGTTCTGTTGGATTTAATTCTTTTAATTTTAGTATTGGTTCTTTTGTTTTGGAAGGTAAAGTTGGCATTTTGGAGGGAAACTGTTCATATATCTGTGTGAATCATACATCATTTAGTACCATCATAACTATCATTTAGTATTTACCTTTTTTGCAGTCTTTAAAAAAATTCTAGTATTTCTTAATTAATCTTGTTTTTCAATCCCCTCCTTTTTTTCTTTTAAACATCTCTTAAGGAACCGTATTTAAGAATTTGCATAATGCTTCAAGTTTAGAACCCACAGTCTGTATGTATCTTTTTAAACTCTATATGTATACTTATGATACATTAGCAGAATTTGTGGCTGTAGTACCTAAATTTGAATACTAATTCTGTTTATTCATCCATTCAATATTCGCTTCTAGGGGATTAGGGGACTAATTTAAAGGCAGAGTGGTCCACATCATAGCTCGTTTTCTATTCCCTCTTATTAGCTAAAGGAAGGACTAGGAGTTTCTACTTCCACAGCCATGTTTGTTATTAGAAATATTTTATTAAAGACTTATTCCCTTTTTACCTTTTAAATCAATATGTAAAAAAAAAAAAAAACTTCTCTTCGAGGTCCTCATAAAAATGGAATTTTTGACTGCTCCTTAGACTATTTTTTGCCCCTCATGCTTAATGATCATATTGATATTCTATCTATCATTATATTGATAGCATTATTGATCATTTGTGCTACATTTAAAATTTTGTAGACAGACCTCTTTCCAAGTACAAAACCTCAAGAACAGCAGAAAAGTCCGGTGGTGAAAGATGAAGCACGCTCACTTTCACACTCTGTGGCCGTCACATATTCTTTATTCCAAGAAAAGAACATGTCTTTGGTGAGTGTTACTTTCAAGTGGAGAGAATTTTTAAATTCTCTCTAAACATGTGTTTTATCAGCTTTTCATTATTAAAGTTGTGACTTGGGATAGATTTCTTCTAATCCTACAATATTTTATGTTGTTTTATTTTGTATTTAATTTTAGAATATGGTGTCATTTTCTTTTTCTGCTAAGCTTGCCTCTGTCAAGTAAGAACAGCAAGAATAGTTTTACCATGATTATCTTATACGAGAGGTACTGGTAAACACAGTTATATCTTAGGGATATTAGAGCAGCCATATTTTAAGACAATTTTCTTTTTAAATTGGATTAATAGTTAAAAAACTATTAGTATATGGACTGATAAGAAATAATCTCCAAGATATATTCTTAAGTAAAAAGGGAGATGCAGAGCAGTATGAAAAATAAACATGTGAATGTTTATGTGTATATGTGATGTGCTGCACAATGCCGGTTAGGTCAATGGTGGACTCCATCTATGATGGTGGTCCCATAAGATCAGTACCATATAGGCGAGGTGTGTAGTAGGCTATACCATCTAGGTTTGTGTAAGTTCACTCTATGATGTTCGCACAATGATGAAATTGCCTAAGGATGCATTTCTCAGAATGTATCTCCATCTATATTTGCATGCTTATACATTCACATATCCTTGAGTATGTCTACAAAAATGTGCGGACTATCTCTGGAAGGACGTTAGAAATGAGTTTAAAAAAACAACAAACTTGATTTTTACTCTCTGTCCTCTAGTATTGTTCTATTTTTTTAACCATACCTAATGCTCTTTGAAAAAATCTAATTACTGTGAAAAATGGCCATACTTAATGTTTCTTCATTGTTCTGGCATAAATCCTTAAGGTTGTTGAAGTTTTCTTAATATACAAAATGGAGAGTATATCTTAATGGAATAGGGACAGAGTAATTCCAGCTAAGTTTAACTAATGTGAATTCGTATCCTCTCTGACATTAAATTGGTTTGGAACAGGCTATAGGGTCCACTGTCTGCTTTTCCTGTTCTCTGTGTCTCCATCCACTAGGCTACATTACACACTTTTTATTCTGGTTAAGGTCCAGTATAAATAAGAGTAAACAGTCCATAGCTTGTCTTCATCACTTAATAGATGTTCTAATTAGATAGTCAAATTCCTTAATTAAAAGTACAAAAGCCATTTCACGAGAAACCAGATAATTCCATTGTACTATTTTTGAAACAAATTACATGATAAATAGGAATTTTAAGTTCACTCTTTATTTAAACAGTAACTTACATGTACATGTTAAATATGCTTATCTACACATAATTTGACCATATATGGGGGTATAACTGAATATAGTTACTAAGAAAATTTGGTATAGCCTCCAAATTTTCTGAATAAAGTACATTCTAATACTCAGCCATGATAGGAGGTTTTATGTACTATGTCGCATATTCGTGGTTAAAAATGTGAAGAGTGGTGTATCTTCATTTATGCCTTTTGCTATTATTTGGTTGTGTATTATTGTGTAATATCGTGGTGTAATTATCTGTATCTCCCAGGAGTCTGAGAGAGTCTTGCTAGTTAATCACAAAGTTAAACATGCCTAAGGACTAATTAATCAGGAGCAATAATACAATTAGTTTTAGGTAATTTGATGCCTGGTATCAAATAACCCTGATGTTATGCACACATGGTGCACACTATCTAGTAGAAAAGGGTAGACATTTAATGAAAGTAATTTAAAACTTATCTTTGAAGGATGAAAATATTGCTTTAATGCTCTATTCTGTGAAAGCATCAACATTCACACGAATACAATCCAAATGCAGACTTCCAAGATGTTTTAAAAGAGAATATACTTTAGAGCTGAATGACTAAACTTTTGAGTATTTTAAGGAATGTTTTATATAGTACGTATCTTAAATAGATTTGGGGCTTCATTCATTTAAAAAGCTCCATAAATATATAACACTGTCTAAATTCACATCAAGTTCAATAGTAGGAAAATAGCCCTCGTTAAATTGTGGTTATTATCATTTTATGAGTAGAGCCAGTTTAAAACACCTATTAAAATCTTCTCAAGAACCTTTTATAGAATGCATCTGGAGCCGTATGTTATCAATAAGCATTTTGGGATTTGTCTTCTTGGAAATTCATGTAACTGAAGTACCATGTGTTATTTCAAGAATGTAGAATATTCGATTACAGTTAACTATATTTTCAAAAGGTCGTGGTAGCTATTAGACTTATATAGAGTGATTAGTCTCTGCCGCTAATAGGTTTTAAAGTGAATAATTACAGAGGGACCAGGATTAATTTCTTAGCTACGGTGAGGTGACTTTGTTTTATTCAATATAATAAGTATAAAAAGTAAAACCTGTGGAATTCTATAATGTGGGTAGTTTTAAAGAAATAGTTAAAAGGAAAATTTTAAGTGAGGGTTTAGTCCATTGTATATTTCTCAGTGAACATTTACTGCCTGAAGGTTTTGGACATTTTCTTTCCATACGGTACAGTGGGAACTTTTAAAACTCACTGGCTGTTTTGCTGCTATTTCTCTAGAAAAGCATATCTGAGAACAGGACTCTGCCTCTCACAGCAGTTGGCGCACACTTACTCCAAGCGCTGAAAGCCGGCTACCCACTCGACATGGAGCGAGCAGGCCTGACTCCAGAGACTCACAAGATTATTGCTGATGTCATCCGAAACCCTCCCGTCAACTCAGGTGATAACCGTGACCCTCTCAGAAGCCTTGGTGACTCGACTCATTGAAGCCAGGCAAAGTAAACAAGCCATCTGCTGTTTTCACTTTAACAGCATTAACCCTTCATGCTACTATGAAAATTTGACTTTTGTCATACTTTTTATTGTTTTAGAAAAACAATCTTTCTTCCCATTATTGCTCAGAGAAAAGTGTGCCTCTTAAGAATTCTTGTTTTGCTTTTCAGCTTCAGATTACAACTTCCACACCCATCTCAAAACAGTGCACTTTCATCCTTTCCTAATTTTTACTTCATCGTTTGAATTCAACACGTGTTTTTTTCCATATTCATTCCCCATAGCTTACGGACTCCTAGTTTTCCCCTAAATCTTTCTGATTCCTTGTCATTGATTTCATGTAAGTAGCCTTTCTTAAGCAATAGAGTCAGTGGTATCAGTCACTGTGACATTGAAGGGATGGACCAAGTTCTCTAGGTGCCTTGTAGAAGGGTTTCCTCTTGTCTCTTTGCTGCAGAACCTCAACTGTGCTTGTGGAAATTGAGCCCCCGTGCTTGCCCCGCAGAATTTTTTTTTCTTTTTTTGAGGAAGATTAGCCCTGAGCTAACATCCACCACCAATCCTCCTCTTTTTGCTGAGGAAGAGTGGCCCTGAGCTAACATCCGTGCCCATCTTCCTCTGCTTTATATGTGGGACGGCTGCGGCAGCATGGCTTGACAAGCAGTGTGTACGGGGGTCTGCACCCCGGATCTGAACTGGTGAACCCTGGGCCGCTGAAGTGGAACGTGCAAACATAACTGCTGTGCCACTTGGCCGGCTCTCAGAGCTTTTTAAAATAAGCCTGTTTTTAAATTAGGATCCATTTTTTACAGATATAGATGAGGTACATTAGAAGATTTTTCTCCCCAGATGTACAAATAAACTGGGTGTGTTATAACTCAATAAACCTGATAAATTTTTTCAGACTGTTAGGACAGGGCAGTGGACATACAAAAAAAAAACCTTATCTCCAAAGCTGCAGTGCAAATAATTCAATTTTTTATTACCTCAAATTCTTTCCCACTTGAGAACAACTATATGATTCCCCCTAAAAATTTGGAAATGAGGGAAATAAGATCACCCTCTGAAAGTGTCATCGGTACTATACTTAATTGATCTGAACAAGATATTCAAGTCATCTTAAAAGTCAGCGTGAATTCTAGCCTTGAGCACAACTTGACTGAAAAGTCTGAAGAAAGAACGCCTCCATCACTTGCATTAACCTGCTGTGGAAGCCCAGGAGAGAGACAGGCGAGCTTGGGCAGTGGTCCTCTAAGTTAGTTTCCGGGAACTAAAGTTTTTCTGTTTCTATACCATGTTATGGTTGTACTGCCAACTATTTAAAAGAAGGAAATATGCAATTTATAGTCCTGACCAGTAAGACTTCAAGGATATTAAGGGCCTGTTGATAAGTTTTGTCAAGATCTTATTTGAGGAAGACGCCCTAACAACTATTTCTGCTTCTATGTCAGTTCTTACCTTTCTGGTTATAATTTGATTTCCCACCTAGATCTGTCTATAGGGTAAGTATGCACTAGTCATGCTAATCTGGGTAGTTATCTTTGTGATAATTGTGAATTCATCATTGTAAATTAATGAATCGGCATTTTCTGAAATTGGTCAATGTGGATCTATTAAGGTTAAATTAGATTTCTAAATCTGAAAACCTGAGGACCAAATCCTGGATTGTGATGAAATAGCGAAGATATCTCGGCTGTCAGTCATCTTATGAGAAAGATAGCCATCTTTCCTGGTCCCATTCCAGTCTTTCTAACTGCAGCAGTCATTGTCCTAGAAATTAAGGCAGAGGAAGGAAACAGTAACTACTTCATAGGAGTAGAATTGTGATCGTATAAAACCTCTTTCTCCAATGCAAAATGAATTAGTGTTTTAGGGAAACTCAAAGACTCAGATGTCTTCTTGATTTTAATACTCTAGAATTATTTTTTCCTCTATATATGTATTATCTCTCAGGACTTAGAGATATATATGTCTTTTGATGTGCTGTTGGATAGTAGACAGTATTCTCTGAAAGAATTTGTGCAGTTTTAAAAAATTTTTTTCCTATTAACAGTCGTATTTGCTATCATTGGCTGCCTGTCTTCAATCATGAAGACTGATGAATGGTGTTAGCCTGGTCAGTAAGACCAAAGGCTCTGGTGACAGCTGACTGTTTCAGGTCTTGCTTCTACTGTTTCAGAGCTGTGTGGCTTAGGTGAAGTACTCAGTCTCCCTAAGCCTCAGTTTCCTCATCTCTAAAACAGAGGGATACTATTGCCTCTCTCACAGAATTGTGAGAAACACTTAGAGACTGCACAGAATGCTCTGGCACTTGGTGTGTGTTGTATAACTGGTGGTGGTGGCGGTGGTGGTGAATGTGACGATGATGATTGAAGAAGTAGATGGTAAGATCTTGTGGCTTCTTTAAAATGCCTCTACATGTGGTGACTTTTGTACTCTATCCTTTTAGTAGCTAATTAAGAAAATATGAAGTTAATAAAAAGTATACCAGAAGGGAGATTTCAAAACAGTATTTTATAGAAACATACAGGTGTAGGTTTAATAATTCAGGCAGGTTTTAATTATCTCTTTCTTTTTCGAGTACTAAAGAATTCTTGGGCAAATATTCTTGAATGACATAAAATGGATGTTCCAATTTCAGTTCTTATTGGCAGGAGAAAATGGTAGAGGAAGATTTAAGATTCTATTATTCAACCATGTATTGACAACGTATACTTTCTTTGGCCATGGCGAACATTTGAGGTGCTGCTAATTTGCTTTCTAAATCATATTGTTGTAAAGTTATAGAATTGTAGAGTTGGAAAGGAAATTGGAATTCATTAAATTTCCCTTTCCTACTCCAACCCTGTTTCAGAAATAGGAATCTGAGGCCTAGAGAGTGGCAGATTGTTTTAATGTCATGTCAGGGTTAATGTGACTGAGCAAGTTTTTCTTTTTACTATACATGTTAAAGTTGTAATGCCAACTATGTAAAACAAAGAAATATGCAATTTCTAATCCTAATACAGGATTTGGGTTTATAAGGCTCTAATTGATGAGTAAAATAAAGGTACTTAATTATATTCAGTTTAGTATCTTTATATACCTAGTATCTTTAAATATTTTCTAGATGTCTAGAACCCTCCATGTTCTGAGTTTAGCAATTTCAATTTCTGATGTTAGATAACTTTTTAAGTTGAGATACTAAAATCAAGCAGAATATATAATGAAAAATTCCCTATTTATAATTGCACAACCTGATTCAGTAAATATCAGGGAGGTGAGAAAATATTTGTAATCAATAGTGACTAAAGCATTAGTTAAAACATTTGTCTTTACCACTGTACACTGAGTATAACAAATAAATTTTCATTCAGAAATAAATATTAAATTGAAATTCCAAAGAACAATAGAAAACACTTTTAAATATGCTTATTAAACACATTTCATCTTTCTGTCAATACGCTGTGTGTAGGTTGTACATATAATATGAAAAGATAAATTATTTTAGTTTACTTCCAAAACCAAAATTGAGGAAGTTAAGGTGTGAGCACTATGAGCTCTTTTATTTCTTTTGATTGTACATTTATAGTCTGTAAGAAATTATTTATTGATGTTAAATTTTACTTTTGAATTCTTATTTTTCCTTGATAAAATATGATTTGTTCTCTTACTGTAGAAAACATTGTTGAATTATAAATTATAATAAGAAGTGAAGATATACATGCTACATTAATGGTTCAGATATGTTATTTTCATCTTTTATTTAACTATAGCCATATCACATAATTCGGTGTTTTAATGAACAAGTTTGATTGACATTTAAATTTTGCACAATCCTGAATTGAGAATTTTCTATCTTTTATTATGACATAAGCTTATACCAAAGAATAGAGTATTTGTGAACTGAGAAATCATATCTATTATTTTCATGCTATCTTATTTATTAAGTAGCTTTTTTCTTCGTAACTTAATATTTAAAGGAATTCTGTACCTTTTTATTCTTTTAGTTTTTCCATGTTTATAAAATTTTAAGCTTTTTCTTTTACGGAGTTGAGATTCTAACTGTGCTTAATTATACATTAAGCAAGGCATTTAATTGAGGCTCCTGGATAATATTTTGAGTAATTTCATTCTCCCATTCTTTATGTGCATGTAAGTGGAAAATTAAGGGTGGTTTCCAAGGGACCTGCCACAACAGTGAAGGTAACATGATCTCTTAAAGCGCTGGAGGAGTGCCGCCGGTGTTCATTATTTTATTCTCCAGGAGATATTTCCAGCACTAACTTGCCTGGAAAGTTAGAACAGAATAAGATGCCCCTTTAAAGCTAGATGCCACTTCTTTGCATATATTTATTGTAGGATGACTTTAAGATAAAAACATAAAGGGTACTTATAGAAATGTGTAAGTAAACATATGAATTTTCTAATTATATCTAGATATTATACTCTAATTACAGTATAACTTTATACATTTATTAAATCATTAACTGTGGCTTAAAACCTTAGGCAAATGTTTATACATCATAATTTTATAAAAAGAAAACATTCTCATTTTAGAAATAGCTTGTATCAAGTGGAATAAAATATCTCATTTTTTCTTTTCAAAATAATTCATTTAGCCCACGATGCTATGATAGTTCAAGATTCTCTGGATGTTCTCCCAAAAATTGGTTTATAAATTCTACATTTACAGTATGGTGAAATTAAGGATGTATAGTTTATTTGTCCAATATTTAAATACCTACAAGAAGAAAATGAATTCAATACAGTAGTATTGGTTGGCTAGAGTACGGGGAAATTTGTACGGATTTTCTACAGCAGCACTATCCAAAAAGAAATATGGTGTGAACCACATACACAATTTTAAATTTTCTTGTAGCCATATTAAAAAAGTAAAAATAAACAGATAATTTTATTTTGTAAAGTTTTATAAAAAATAATTAATTTTAATGATCTAATTTGATTAACCCTATATATTAAAAATGTTATTTCAACATATAATCAATATAAAAATTATTCGTAAGATAACTTTATGTATTAATTTTTTGAACTAAGCCTTTGAAATCAAGTGTGCGTTTTAGGTTTACAGTGTATCTCAATTCTGATGCTAAATTTTAATTTGAAATACTTGATCTGTATTTAGCTTTCATAAAATTTACAATTGAATAAAGTAGATGAAGACACCAAATTTGTTCCAAACATACTTAAAAATTTTCTGATAACCGAATCAAGTATCAGTTTTAAATTAATTAGAATTACTTAAAATTAAGAACTGAGTTCCTCAGCCACACTAGCCACATTTCAAGTGCTCAGTAGCTGCTTGTGGTTAGTGGTTGTTGTATCAGACAGCACAGTTATCGAGGTATATGTATCAAAATATAAAATGTGTCTAATCTTTGAACTAGCAATCTCACTTCTGGGAATCTAGCAATGTGGAAAGATATATATGATATGTTCATTAGAAAAATTTTTTGAAAGAAAAATTGAAGATAAATGGGGCTGGCCCTGTGGCCTAGTGGTTAAGTTTGGCATCGTCTGTTTTCATTTGAAAACAAATGAAAGGGAGCTCAAAGTAAACTCTGATAGACACATACAGCAGAAAACTCTTGGGCCATTAAAAAATGATGAAGTAGTAAAATTGGTGGAATTTCAGTGGTAATGACCAAGGGACAAATAAAACTTTAGTTTGGTTGATAGATATGATAGTCACATTGCTGATTTTATTACATTTAGAGAGGTGATCTTATCTTTCCAAGATTTTGATTAGCATCAGTTTTACATTTTAAAACTTTAAAGTTAGAGTACAGGCTAAATAAATTAAGTAACCCCTGTCCTGGTTTCTGTTAGCTGTGTAACCTTCTCTGCCTGGCTGTTGTTTTGTTGTTGTTTTTTTTTAACTGCGGTTTTTTGGAGAAGTCCTGGAGGAGCAAGATAAGGTCTTTGGAAGAAAGGAGAATGTAAACCTGGAAACTGCAATAATTTAAAGACCACCTTTTCATGGTGGCATTTAAAAATACTCAGTTTTTGATTTTGAATTTGAATTGTGTGTCAGAAATGTTTGATACTAGTTTTATAAATTACATGAAGATGAGTGAATAGGTTCTAAGATGCTTGGTTTTACCGTACTCTACAGAACTGCAGATGAATGTGATGTTGGAAGGAAGTACCTGAAACATGAATAGTGGTCTGTGGGAGATGGCTCCATGATTTGTAAAAGGTGGGAAGAGACTGACGCAGTCTGATTCAGTTCCATTGAGTTAGAAAAATTAAAAATTCCCTGATTCTGAAAATAAGATATATCTTTCCCAGAAAACTCATTTAGTTAATATGCATTTTAAATGATTGATGTATTTTGTAATGCTACAATATCCATTGAAAGAGTCCTTTTTATTAGCGTCTTATTTACAAGTATTATTAGCTTCTATTTTAAGAATAAATTATCGTCAAAAAATTAACTTCTTATTGATATTAGGAATTTGAAGCATAATTCCTTTAGAAACAATTCTGTGAATGGTGGTTTTGATTCTTAGGGCAGCCCACAAAAGATAGTTTGAAACAGAATTTATGCAGAGTCGATGGCACTGGCTTGTCTTTGGGTTTTGGAGGCAGTGGGTGCAGGTGGGGCAGGAGGAATGAGGGGGCACGTTTTACTCCATTTTTGTTCTCTAGGGCTATCGGCATTTGAAAGAGGGACATTTTCTTTGGCCACTTTTCTCCTCTTTTTCTACAAAATATTTCACCATTTCCAGCTCATAGGTTTTCTAAAATAGTCTATGTAGTTTATTTTTAAATCTTATTTTTTCATCCTTTACAGATATCAATAAAACTAAACTAATTAGAATGTTTGTTCCTGAAAACATTGACACATACCTTATCTACATGGCAATTGAGATCCTGAGAAAAGATTGTGACAACAGACTGTTATGCCAGCCTTCATGTGATTCCAATAAAAAGAGATGTTTCCCCAACTCTGAAGACAGCTGTTCACGTTCGAAGAGAAGCAAGGACGAAGTAGGCACTAATACCAAGGTGTTAATTATATGTAGAATTTTCATGAAGTGTCAGTTTGTTCAATCTGCAGATTCTAATAATGCTGTATTTTTGAAACTATTATAAATTCTGATATAAGGTGATTTTTTTTATCTGTGTGCTGTATTTCCTTTGCTTTTCATAAATCTGATCTGAGAAAAGTGATGTTTTAAACGACAGAAAAGGGAATGTGGTCCATCTATTTAGCTTATTGTGTGGAATGTCAGCTTAAATTTTACCTCTACCTTATATTGGCTATATAGCCTGGAAATTCTCTTTCTTTCATGGGTATAGTTAATATTGGCTTTAAGCATATGGCACTTTATGTGGTTAATGAAAATGAAAACAAATTCTATTACAAATACCCCCCAAACTGATTTGTCTGTCGTTCTGTCATTCCTCATGCTCTGTTCCTGTTATATTGGATATCGCAGGTACAAGGATAATTGTTGCTTATGGACCTGAGCATATCCCGATGAACTTTTTGCATGATTGGAGAAAGACCATGATTCAGTATTATTTTAGATGGTACAATTTACTGAAATCAAATGCTTTGGAAATTATTGCTTTGTGCAGTGAAAGATAAATAGTAATCAGAAAATAACTTTTTTGACAATGTGACTCTATTAAATGATTGTATAAAGTTGAAAATTTGACCTTCAGTATCTTCCAGGTCCAAAATTACATGACTCCATGATGAAAACTGTGAAAACTAATAATTAACTAAAAAATTATTTTAGTTCCTAGATGATAAATTGAGCATGGTAGTAGGTGGTTGCTGATATTTATGTTAGAGAATTAGGGACTCCATTTCAGTTCTGAGGTCATCTTTGTAGGATTTCCAACAATTAAACTTCTTTTCTCAGTAGCTTAAAAACAAAGGAATTGGTCTTTTAAAATTCTGTACCTCAGGTTTATATACAGTTATGTCCTAGATAACCTTATGTAATTGACTTAATTGGAATTCTTTACGTTATTTTGACAATTGAACTAGCTGTAAGAAAGGCATTAAATAAAATATATGTGGGTGGTGTTAGTGAAATGTGGCTTCTATTCTCAACCTTTTATTTCTGAAATCTATATCAGGTACCTAAAACCTTATTTTTTCCCAACTTCTACCCTTCAATACATGAAAAGGAGTAACTTGTTATTTTTTGTGAATATCGAAGCATATTTGTAGTAAAATATTATTTTAACCACATATTAGCATTTTTGCTTTTCCCCTATTGATATAGCATGAGATACTGACAACAGAGTGGGATTTTGGGGGGGTGGGAGGTGGAAATCATACTAAGCCTACTGGATTTAGCCCTTTCCCTCCCCCATTTAAGGGAACAAGGATATTTGGCCTGGGAAGTAGATTAAGAGGTGAACGAGCCAGCCAAACTATTTTTCCTACATCTGCCTCCCAGTATAGAAAGCTCTTCTGAATATTGTAGAGTCTGTTGGAGGCCTAGTTTCAGGATCTTGCATATGTTAACATTCGTCTTCTCTACTGACCTGGGTTGTATCCCTTAGTCTATTTCATTTTATAATTATGAGGTTTCTGAAAAATGTCAGAGCCAGTTCTTTTTATTCGTTGATGCACTGTTGGTTTACATCTATTGTGATGGCTATTGAGCTAGAAGCTCAGTCATGCCTATGTTTATTGGAGGAAGATTATCTCTTGATTATTGGTAGTTCTGATTCAATATACATAGGTACACAGTGAGTTCTTTAAATATGTAGTTTTTTAAAATTTCTGGAAAGTTTTCTTATAGTTTTAAAAATTTTATTTCAGAAAAATTTTCTTAAATTTTACTTTTTAATATTTTTTCCCATTGCTTTGTATTTCTTCTTCAGGGGCTCCTACTATCTCTATGTTGGGTCTTCTTTACCTCCCTTCAGTTTTTGTCACTGCTTGTGAATTCCTTTTAGTTCTTTGTTTCTTTTTAATTTAAAATTGTTTTCTTCTTTTTCACCTTTCCAGTTCTCTTTGGACATAATCTGTTGTATTTATTACTGTGTTTCTTGTAATTTAGTATTCACTTCTGTAGTTTTTTTCTTTTATTTCTAATTCTTTCCTGAACCTTCCCCCTCAGTTTTGAATTTTTCTGATTTCGATGTATGATGTTCTATCCTTGCTTTGAATCATTTTCTCAATGTTTTTCAGCTCATTGTGAGAGATTACAGTTTTATTCTGTATCTCAGCAAGTCTTTCTGGTGTCTAGGATTTGACTTTGGTAATCTCTCTTGCTCATTTTCATGTGAAATTAGTTTTCTGGCACTTTCAAAAGAAGGCATGGTTCAGGATAGTTTTTCCAACTTCACAGAGCTTGTTCTCCTTTTTTGTGTGTGTAATGTTCAAAATATGGAAACTTGGTTTATGAGACATACTCCTTTGCCACTGGGGTTTCTTTCCCATTGTCTCTGTTACACCCGACCTGCTTGATTCTGGTTTGACTCCAGCAGTTCCCCTGAGTGTGGGCCCTTCTCTGGGCCCCTCTCCTGGAAGGCAGCGTCAGCTGGTCAGGAGAGTTCCTGAAGCCAGCTGCTTCAGCCCCTCAGGCACTGCTATGGACACCTTTCAGTCACCTGCTATTGCACTTTCAGCTGCTGTTCTCGTGTTAATCTGTTCTGCTTTCCAGTGTACTGTGGGCTGCTCTGGGGTTCTCCTGTGCCCGCACCTCACTGCTTCCCTCTGCTTTCTCCCATGCAGGTCTTGTGGCTGTTGGTGGTTTGTCTTCAGGTGTTTATACTTTGGGTTTCCCGAGGATACCTTTAGTTTCATTGTAAATGTAGATGATGAATTTCTGCTGTTGCTATCTTGTTCTCTCTGTTTTAATGCTGGGATTCAGAGAAATTAAAAAGTTATGCTGTTGCTGCAACCATCTTCCCAAAATCTTCTCCTCCTATATCACTTTTTTCCTTTTTCCTTTCCTTGACTGCCTGAGAGAGAAAGAGAGTGATATGTCCTGCCCTGCTACTGAGTTTAATTATAAATTAAAATAGACAATATTATTTATTAACTATTTTAAGATACTTAGAAAAAATGTCTTATAGGTAATATTATTATAATCATTGTTGAAATTCAGTATTTCAGAATAATAAGAATTTTCTTAAGCTTTGCTTTTTTAGGCATAGTTTTTGGGGCTTTTTTTGCTAAGAAAATAGTAACCATTTTTTGCTGTAACTATTTTGTATTCCATAAAAATGTTAAAGGTTGATGGAAAACATCCTTGTGATTTTTCACCAAAAGATAAGAGTCGCGGAAATTCACTGAGACTGACATCTTGGAATCAGCCATCCAGCGATCCAGAAATAGAAGATCTTTTTACAGACTCTCATCCACAGGTAAATTGATTTAATAAAATAGTTTTCATGACATGTACATCAGACTTGATAACTAATGTTTAGATTTATCTTAGTTTCAGATAAAATTAAATTGTGAATATAACGTACATATTTCTTTATTTGCTTACATACATATGCACACATGTAACCAGAAATGAGTTAATGGTTTGTATTCTCAATGATAATAGTTTGTTAATAGAATTCGGAGTATCAAAAAGGTGTAAGTACCCTCTTAAAATTTTATTATGGTTTCTGGGAACTTTTGTCTTCTACTGATGAAAGAAGTAGTCACGGAAAGGCATTTCCGTCAGGTGACTTAGACGTCATAATTAAAGTCTCTCCAGATACTTATTGTTGAGACTTAAAAGATACACTCAGTGTAAGTAAGCATTTTTCCCCTTTCTCAATGAAATAAGATCATTCTTATAATTATAAGCGCTGAAGATCATATTCTGTAGAAATGTTATAGAAGATAAAAGACTTTAAGTGACATTAGGTACCAATTAATGAGTGCCACACATAAGTCAGAATTTGTTTTGATATTTTGCATATATTCTCACTTAACTCTCCAAATAATCCAGGGTTGTTAGGTATCATTGTTCTCATTTTCTGTGTGAAAAAGTTGACACTTGAATAATATTCATAAGGTCATACATTTAACAAGTGACTTAATTAGGTCTGAAACCTGGTTTTGTCTGGTTTCAGAGTCCTTGCTGCTTCTGTGGTGTTCAGCTACGACAAGACTTGGGCTTTTTCCCTCTCTTCTGTTATGGTTCAGATGCATGCTCTGTTTTACATTTGGCTTTGTTATAATCTTCACTGGTTTCTCTCCTCCCAGTGCACTCAGCTTCAAACTCTAATTGCAACCAACTGTAGTTGTCTGTGACTATAAGGGATTTTGATATTAAGATCTTTTGGGAAGAATAAATATTCCGGGGCCAATTTTATCTCTGCCCAACCCTTTTCTGTGTCACTTTATATCCCCAATATTTATTGTTTCTAGGTCAAATGTTGTAGTATCTTACAGCGAGTAAAAATCTCATCTGTTCTCCTGGTCTTCTCTTCCCTGTGAAGAAACAGGTACCCAGAAGAAAAGTTGCTATCTCGGCCCAGTTTTTTCTTTAGCTTTTACTGATGCGTGAATAGCCCTTTCTCCTACACTGGATTTCTTTAATTAAGCTAGAACAGCTAACAGTTTTTACCATTTTTTAATATAAAGTTTTGCAGTTTTCTGCCAAAGATCTTCTACTTTTTTCCCCATCCTTAAATATTTTGAAACCGTTTTTAAACGTAGAAAACATAATAAAATATAGCAAGCAGTTGGTGAATAATATATGGATATAGGCGTCATTCTTGAAATGGAATGAATTATGTTTTTGTTCCTTAAGCTAACAGAAACATTGTAACTTGGATGAGGCTACCTTATAAAGTCCTTCAAATAGTTCCAATAACTGAATTAACCCTGCCAGATTCCAAGGTGGATGCGTATTAGAATAGTTTCTCTGTCATGTTTGAGGATCTAGTGCTCAAACTGAGATAACACACATTAATACCATTTTAGGCTTGTGGAACACTTACCTGCTTAAAAGTGATTTATTTTTTTCATGTGCAGGTCGTATAGTACACAACCACTGCTTTTGGGTTCTTAAAAAAATGGTTTATCAGGGACATTTATCTTAGGGTTCTGAGGGCTTATTTGATGCGTGAGATCCCTAAAATTGTGCAAAGTATTGTGCATGTGTTCGTTTGTCTTTTTTTCTCTGAAGTGGATCTCTATAGTTGTTAGCAGATTCTCAAAAGAGTGAGACAAAAAACAATTGTTTTTCATTTATTCAGCGGATTTTTTTTGAGTATCTGCTGTTTCAGCGACTCTGCAAGGTGCTGATGATGAGTGAACCACTTTTTTAGTCTGTTTACTATTGTAGATGTAGAAGTTACTTTTTCAAATGCCTAATAGCACTCCCTGTGTGTGTGTGTGTGTGTGTGTACACTCGTGTGCATACATCTTCAGGCACATACCTTCCTCTGAATGTTAAATTCACCATTTTGGTCAACCCAAAGCCAATACTCAATGGGACATAGATCTAAAATAACATTCAGTTCTTTCCTTCCCAAATGAGTGTGTCTCTACACTTGAGTGTCTGAGAGTAGATAATAGGATAACAAGTAATTGCCTACAGAAATGATACAGGGATTTTGTCTCTTTTATTTACTTCTTAATCCAAAAATAAATTTTATTTTGTCAAGGAAAGAGTGGTGGGTGTATATTCAGTGACCTGTATTACTTTTTGTAACTGCCACATATTTTTAACAGTACAAATGTTTCTTTTTCTGTTTCTTTCCTATAGACTTCATCTGGAGCCTTAAAGAGAATGTATGCGGGGTTTGGCAAGAGAGATAAGATCTTAGTTGATACCAGCAAAAAATCAATGGCCAGAACAAAAAAGAAGGGTCTTTTTAGTTAAATTGACAATTGCTAGAGGAATTATGTGTGTCTTGCTGTATTGTAAGAGGGGAGCTGTATTTCATTTATGAAAAGACTGGGGAGTGATGTTTCAGTTTAAAAATCATTTTACTCTCAAAGTAAAACTCACTTTATTGAACAGCTGGCATCTTAAAACAGCCCTGTGCAATTCACATAAAGTTGAGTCTTCTGAGAGCCTGGGTGATTACATCATAGAATAGAATATTAAATTAGTTTCCTTTAAGATTGCACTGTTACTGCCCTGTTTTCTAATCTCTTTATTTATTTCAGCAGTCTATTTGGAAAATGTGATTTGATATAGATAACAGTAGGTATACAGTGATTGTGTGCATGATTTAAATATTCTGATATTCCCACAATTCTGTCTTGGAAATAAAGAAAGCATAGTTGTTTTACAAATTGTTTTTACTATCTTTAGAAGAAACTTTTATCCACATTGTTAACTGGTATCAGTGGACCAGATAAGTGAAAATGAAACATTTTGGATTCCATGTAAGGAGGAAAAAAAGACTATAACAAAGGAGACCAATTGCACTAGGCAAATATGCACTTTGTATTTTATATATTATTTCTATTATTTTTCAAATAATAAAAAAAGTCCTTCATACTGAATATTATAAAGATAGATATTTTTGTAAGCTTTCATTTACTGAATTACTTTGAGTATTTTATTTTTTAAGGATGTCAGAGTTTGGTTCTAAATTCTCTTTGTGTAGCACATATAACTTAAATATGTAAAAGCCATACTCTGACACTGAGCTGGGTAAACCATAGTTAATAAAACTGTAAGCAGTTTACCAAATGGCCTTTAATTGACTTTTTTGTAAATAGAAATAACTTGTTAATGAAGAAGAAATACATCTTTGTTGTAGAAGAACTAGAAAATCCAGAGAAGTGAAAAAAAAGAAAATAAAAATCACTAGTAGTCCCTCCAGTAGATAATCAGTTAACCCTTTTCATGTATCCTCCCAAACCTTTTTATATTCATTTCCTTTCTTCGTTTGTTACATGAATGATACATGAATGAATTTTCTTTGTAAAACATTCACGCTATACTTAAAACACAAAAATCCCGCATATTCCCATTTCCCCACATCCCATTCCCAGCCCCTTTCCAGAGGGTGCCTCCTACTAAATATGTGACATAAGTTCTCTAGTCATTTCTTCAGCACTTATGTGCCTTTGCATATGTATCTACACATATTCTTAATTTTTTTAACACAAATCAGATCATATAATATGCAATTTTCTGCAACAAAAATTTTTTTACTTAATATGTCATGAAGACCTTTCCATTTCAGTATATATTGGTCTATCTCATTGTTTTTTACAGCTACGTACTTATCTCACTGTTTTTTACAGCTACGTACTGTTCTATTTGGTGAATATACTATAATTTACATAATCATTTTTCTATTGACGATTTTGTCATTTTTTTCTGTTTCAGGTTGTTTCTAGAAGTAGAATTAAAGAGTCAAAAACATACTTTTTGTTACTTATATTTCACTTGAATTTATTTTGAACATATTTTTCCCCATGTCATTAAATAGTCTTCCGCAGAATCTTTTTTTGTGGCTTTATGTAGTACAGTGATTCTCAAAGTGTGGTCTGCAGGCAGTTAAGAGTCCATGAGACCCTTTCAGGGGATCTGCAAAAGCAAAACTATTTTCATAAAACCAAGGTGTTATTTGCCTTTTGTACTATGTTGGTATTTGCACTGAGGTGCAAAGCAATAATGAGTAAAACCACTGGTACTTTAGTGCAAATCAAGGCAATAGCACCAAATTGTTGGTTTTATTAATTCTTAATCTTAACACATCTCTGCAATATTCTGTGTGCTGAAATGGAAAGTGTGCATAAGCTCTTCTATGTACTAGACTATGATGGTCGTCTGAAGGAAAGCCCTCCTTTGACGGTTTGAGTGGTGAATTGAATTACTTACTTTTTTGGGGAGGGGAATACCATTTTACTGAAAAGAATTACTGATAGAAAACTATGATTGGTGTTGGTGTCGCGATGCAATGTACACACCAGGATAGATGTGGAGAGGGCTGAAGGCCACTCTGAGTTTATTATAACCAGCGTTTCAATATATACATAGCTTACATCTGTTAAACATACACAGGTGTTCTGGACAATGTAATTAGTGAATGCCAAGAATTCGTAGTGATTTCTCAAAGAGCCCTCCCTCGAACTGTGTTTTGATATTATCATGTTATTGCTGTGCTCGTATATTTTTATCTCGGAGCATGCAAGGCCTCCTAGGCAATGGCCCCTCCTGCTCCCAATATCGTGTCTCCATCTGTGCCCCTAGGCGACTGTGCCTGGCTTAGGTTGCCTCCCATGGGAGCTCTTACCCGTCATGGGCTAACCAGCCTCCTCACCTCCAGGTCACAGTTTGTTGGCAAGCCTTTTCCAGTGATTATTAACCCTTCCTGCATCAGGGGTGGTTACAATTGGTTATTCAGACTTGGGCATTTGGTGGACATTTTCTCAAAATGGAACAAAGTCAGTGTCTCACTTCAAGGAAAACTAATGGTTATTTGTTACCAATGATAAAATTTGAGATTTCTAGCAAAATTTGTAATTTTGGAAAACTTGTGTCTGCTTCCAGGAGTTTGACAGCTTCCCATAATGAGAAGGGTAGGATTTTTCTAATGAGATGGGTAGGATTAGCAGTTTTTTTTCTTACATTATATAATTATTTTTGTCAACAGTTAAGAACATTACGTAACTCAGTGAACCAATATTTTCTGGATGACTAATATGTGATCTTATAAAATCATGCATGGATAAAAGATACATTTGAAGCGCACAATGGACCAATGAATTTTAATGTATGTCGCAGAATATGAAAAAATTCATTTATATGGTTTCAGATTACACATTACGACTAGTTTTTAAGGAACTAACACTTGTCCAGTTTTGGTATGGTTTTAAAGAAGAATGTCTACAATTATTTGGAAAGACTGTTAAAAGACTCCTTTCTTTTCCAACTACATACTTGTTTGAGGTCAGACTTTCTTCATATACTACAGCCGAAACAGCATATCAAAACAGATTGAATGCAGAAGCAGATCTGAGAATCCAGCCACTTCTGTTAAACCAGACAATAGTGCTATTCTTCTGTTCTTGGGGGGGGTGCGGGGGGTGCATTTCAAAAAAATGTATTCATGTTAACATGTAATGGACTTACTACTGCTATTTTTAAACAAATTAATAAATATTTTAAAAAATCTCTCAATTTTAATTTCTAAAATGGTAAATAGTGGGGCTGGCCTGGTGGTGTAGTGGTTAAGTTTCCACACTCCACTTCAGTGGCCTGGAGTTTGTGGGTTCAGATCCTGGGCAGAGACCTACACACTACTTCTTAAGCCATCCTGTGGTGGTGTCCCACATACAAAATAGAGGAAAATTGGCACAGATGTTGGCTCAGGGACAGTCTTCCTCACCAAAAAAAAAAAAAAGTAAATAGTGATAGCTGTAACCCACATTAACAAAAGCTCTTCTGGGTCCTCAATAATTTTTAAGATTATAAAAGAGACCTGAGACCTAGGTGGTTTAGAACTGCTAACATAGCATTTTATTATATAGATGTACTATGAATTATTTAACTGATTTTATATTGTTGGACATTAAAGTTGCTTCCAATTTTTCTCCTGTTTTAAGCACTGCTTTGAACATTCTTGAAATGAAATATGGTCTATAGTTTCATGCCAGATACATAGCCAGAAGGAGAGGGAACATTACTTTTTTTGTTTATGTTATCATCTGTAGTGGACTTTATGCTTTCCCAGCATACATGACTCTTGGTTTCTGTTGGCGTTGGTTCCAGGGAGTATAATTGCAATTTGGATGCGGATTTGGCATCTGTGACTTCATGGGGATGTGACCTAAGCTGTTCC
The DNA here is from genome assembly GCF_021613505.1 of Equus quagga. Classification (NCBI taxonomy): domain Eukaryota; kingdom Metazoa; phylum Chordata; class Mammalia; order Perissodactyla; family Equidae; genus Equus; species Equus quagga. The sequence goes on along the minus strand of NC_060288.1, from coordinate 11,929,033 downwards.
AATCAGAGTGAATCTAAGGACTTTTTATGGAAATGCTGGAATAAATATGTTCTCTTTTTCTCTATTGTTACTAATGAGGAAGCATGTACCTTTGGAGTCCTGGAGCAATTTTAGGACCAGAGAAATCATCCTGTAGTGAGTTGACACTAAGCTAGGCAGAGTAGAAACATGGCCCCAAAATCAGGTTATTGGTGATATTTCTGGGCTGCTAGTTCATGCCTTTCCTGAAATCAAACATTCCTTTGAATATTTCAGATGCATGCGACATTAAATTCCTTTTATTTACATTAAACCTATTTGAATGAAGGTTTTTTTCTTTGTTTTTAACTTCCAATTGTGTGCAGTTGTCAAAATAGTACAGTCATGTAATTGACAGACCCCCCCCCCCCGCCCCCACCAACAGACACAGAAGATATAAAGTTTCTTTAATGGCAGAGGACATGGAATCTCATAGAGATAATTCCACAAAGTAGAAGACATAGCAGCATGCTCCTAGGCAGAGGCAGAAGTTCCCAAACCTCCAAGTTCTCCATTTCCCATCAGTTCCCTCTGGGGGTTTGGTATCCTCCCTGGTCCATGCCCCCCGCCCAACTCTCTACCACCAGAATGTGTTTTGTAGCCTCTGCTATATGTACCTGCCTGATCACCAAGTGCAAATAATTGGTACAAAATGATCTCAGCACATTACAGAATTAACTGCTGTAAGAATAAGTGAACTGAAGTTGAATTTCTTGGGTGTAGCATCGTTCTTCAGCAGTCTCAGGCCTCAAGTTTGTCTCAGGTTCATTCTTAAAAACAAGTGTTACTGAGCTCTAAGGGACTGGTGACCCACAAGTGGGTCCTTTTGCCATAGCTCCTTGCACCAATAGAACAAGACTGGGTTCGGGATAGCAGAGCAAAAACTTTATTTGTTAATCAAGGAATATGGAGAAGGAGAGCTTGGGCTCTAAGACACCTTCTCTCTGAAGGGAAGGTGAATAGTATTCTAATGGGATGTGAAGGGGGGGGGGGTCCTCTGCATCATCACTCGGGATGAGGCATTTGGGACGTGCAAATCTTCTTGTACACAGCGCCTTTTGTGCATGGCACCTTTTGCATACATTTCCTTTTGTGCATGGCACCCCATCGCCTTCTTGGACCTTTCTGGTTTGGACTGGTTCTGTGGTTTGGCCATCTGGCAGTGCTCTGCCTTGGTTCCTGTAAACACAACTTAAAGCATTAGACACGGAAAATGTTTTAGGGACTTCTCTGGATGACAAAATCCCTTCTCTGGGTGTGTCTTGGTCTTCATTCTTGGGGAGCAATGGATGAAGGTCCGTCTTCCATAACCACTTTCAGCTGACCAGGGGCATTGTCATAGGGGCCCATAGAGGAGAAGAATTTATCCCTAGCAACTTCAGGTATGTTTGGTTGTCACTGGGTTAGACTCTGAACATGTTGTATCCCTGGGTTAATACCACTTGGAATTTAGTAGATCCTAGTCTTTTGGTATCAGAGGAAACCAGACAGTTTAGAATGTGAGGTCCAAAGGGTAGAAGAAGCAGAATAGCCAGCAGAGGTAGAGACCAGATCAGACTGGGAAGAGCCTATCTAACCCCACTCTAGATCTGTTTTGTTAGATCTGGTTGGCCTTTTTATTTAACCAATTAGCCTTTTCTAATTGCCTAGTGCTGTCTTTGATGATGTCAGTGCTATTTATGTAAGCCTAAGGAGTGGGTGCATCTTGGAAGGGCCGTGAGCAGTTTAGGATATCCAGTCACCGGGCTGGAAGGGATGGAGGGCCAGGTCTGTGGGTCTGAGCAGGACCTGGTTTCCATACGCTGTGAGTGCCTTTGCCGGTTCTGCTACCTGAAGGGCATACTCTAGTTGTTCTCCTGTACCTCTGGTGTTCCCCACTTGGTTTTTTGACTGGGATGATTGGAGTGTTGCATGCTGATGGGCATGGCCTGATGAGCCTTGATCAAGTTTTCTATGACAGGGGCCGTGCCATTTAGGGCATCCTATCTGAGAAGATCTTGTTTAACATTTGGGCACTTGTGCCAGGTTTTAGTTTGACAATCATGGGGTTCACTTGGATGGCATGCACCACTTTTTCTTGGGCCTAAACTTGGGGATTTATCTCTGGTAATTCCATTAAGTTTCCCTTTAAATCTTTTTACTCAGTCCCTTTTTTCAGGAGCAGAATCAGCTGGTGACCAAAGACTGAGGGCACATTTACTTCCAGCTGGTCTCCAACTGGTCTCTTTTCAAATAAATGGAGGCTTGTAATTTATGCAGTAGGTCCCTACCCAGCAAAAGAATAGGGTATTTTGGCACATATAGAAAGGAATGGGTTAACTGTTTTTTTGACCCAGTTTATAGCTTAAAGGTTTAATAAACCACTTGTTCTCTGGGCCCACTGATACCCACACCATATTACATCTCTGGCTAGTAAGTTTGGAGATCTGTAACCAGATAGTTGAGGAAACTAGAATTCAGGATCCAGTTCAGTTTACAGGTAGGAAACAAAAACCTCAAAGACAGTTAACAGAACTAGCATCTAATATCCACAATTATGTATTATAGTTTCTACAGAAACATAATTTCTGTCTCTAAACCAATCCTCATTTTTACCCAAGATAGCCAAATTAAGACTAAGTGGTTTGTAAAATGTATAGTTTCAATAAACTTGGCCCGATTATTTACGTAAGTGCAGCAAGAATAGTAATTGATCATATAGGTTCTTTTAATTCTGCTTTGTGGGAACTTTTTATAAGGAATCTCTGAGCTTTAAAGGTCTCTTGCAGGAAAGGAAAGCCAAGGACTTGTCATCAGACTCCACCTGCAATACCTTAGATTTGGGTGAATTCCTCTCTTCTCTTGAGGTTCCCCAAAATATCCTGAGGTTCCTTGTACCTGCCAGGGAAGTGACCTTTACTCACCTGGTAAGGTTGCTGGGAGCCCTGTAAGCAAGGTACCAGGCCAATATTTCCAAGTGGCTTTATTCCATAAAGTCCAGTCTCTGTTCCTCAAAGCTGTCTGGTCATCTGAGTCTATGCCTGTTTCTCTCAAATATGACATTCCAGCCAAAGCCTTTATAATATAACCAGTGTTTCCAATTGTGTCCTGCTATAAATAGGAGATCACATTCGTATTAAACTTATGCAAATAACTATATTGCCATGAAAATAAGAATATTTACTCACTAAGAGTTTCCAAATTCAGGTAGAGAGAAAAAGACATCTGTTTCAATTCTGCTTACAAAGGTATAGTTTACCAAATTGCCATGTCATAGTTAGTTTAATAGGAAAATGTTTCCTTAAATCTGGAAAAACAATATTTTAAAAAGTCAACAATATTTTAAAGAAAATTTTAAAAAATTATAATAATCCTCATCAGTTCATTCAGTTTCATGCAACCAACTTTTGATCTTTTGTTAGCAGTTTCATGAAGTCATCAGTTTCTCCATTAGAGTTCTGTAATTTCTTACCCAACTCAGTCTTGTGATCTGAAAGTTTATCAGAAACTATATTCTAGAGCACATGTCAGAGTCCTTTCCTTAAATCTTTCTGAAGATGAAACATATTTGGAAAAGCAAAGTAAAACAAAACTGTCTGTAAATGACAAAAGACATAAAAACAGCAATTGACAAAGAAATTTGGCTATTTTTGTGACATACAACACTTTAATATAATAACTAGAATTATGGCTGACAACCAGGACGGATCAGAATTTTAGGAATGTCATATAATTCTTAAAACACTTATATTAAGAACATTTACTCACACAATATCATAGGTCTCTGTGACACAATGCTTAGTGAGAAACTGTCACCTAAAGAAGTCCCTAAAACATTTTCCGTGTCTAATGCTTTGTTTTTAAACTATAGGAACCAAGGCAGAGCATTGCTAGATTGCCAAATCACAGAACTAGTCCAAACCAGGAAGGTCCAAAATGGTGATGGGGTGCCATGCAAAAAAGGTGCCATGCACAAAATGAAATGTGTGCAAATGGTGCTGTGTGCAAGAAGGGAAGATCTGTGCATGCCCCAAATGCCCCCACCCTGAGCGATGATGCAGAGACCCTTCCCTCTTCACATCCCATAAGAACTGTACTCACCTTCCCTTTGGGGAGAAGGTGTTTTAGAGCACAAGCTCTGCTTCATCTTCCTTGATCAATGAATAGTTTCTGCTCTGCTATTCAGAACCTGGTCTTGTTCTGTTGGCATGAGTGGTTCCGGGCAAAAGGACCCACTTGTGGGTCACCAGTCCATTAGGGCTCGGCAACAAAATACAGCAACTCTGGCAGGACTAAAATATTTGCTGGCTCCTCTCTTTGATTCTGGCCTCTCAAATCCCAACAGGTGAAGCAATGGGCTGTGGCAGCACATCCCGTGTTGACTCACCAATGTTTTGGGAGGCTTGTGAACCGGGAGGGAAACCGAGACTGTCCTGCCCAGTGCTTGGCCCCCAGACTCTTCCCCACTGACTCTTAGTAAACTGGCACCAGTGGCTGCACTTAGACTTTTGTCTTCTGCTGCTTCGTTTGAGTCAATAGGGATCTCCTGCGAGCCAACACAAAGTCTCCCTTTGGTTTAGCATCAGAACAGGGTGTGTGCGTGCATGCAGGACTGAGGGAGAAGAGGGGCTTCTCCCCAGGAATGGACTGAGGGAAAGGAGAGGCCTTCCCCCAGGAATGGAGTGAGGAAGTCCCTCTCCCCAGAATGGTTTTACGGGTCCCTTAAGGGGCCCGTAGCAGTCCATGAGGGATGGACTGGGTGAGGGATCAGAGACACCTGATCACCCCAGGTTACAGTCGGGGTCACCTCACCCTTGGGGCCAAGATGCCTCAGCAGGAGGTTTCAAGGTGGCAGTGGAAGTAGGTAAGAACAGCTATTCAGGGTTTTGGTTTTTCTTTTGTCTTTGTGCTAATCTTCTTCCAACAGCTGCAGCCGGGAATGATGGGTTTTATATAAAAATGATTACATCTCTTATGCCTGCTTCTATTTTAAATTATATTGTGGGGATAAATGTTGTGTCTCACTGGGAAACGTTTCCCTTGCCTGATATTGTGAGGGCATATAAATCCACCCTCCAGGCAATGTTAACTAAACATTGTAAAGAAGATCTCACTTTAAAATGGTCAATTGACTTCAAAAATAGCTATAAAAAGGATCCTTACTGCAAGAAGAAAAGAATTTTTGGATCAAGATAACCCAAGATAATTTAAAATTACAGTGGCCACTGTGGGGTTCTTTTGAGCCTCCAGAAGATGTATTTGGCTGTTAGGAGGAACATTCTAATCAGGTAAGATCATTTAAGTCCTGGTTTTTATAGACACTTCTGTAATCTACCTTCGCAGGAGGACCAAATATGAGCCCCTCCCAGGGTTACGGAGACTCTGAGAGATTTTCTGGGAAACTGCTCCCCTTAAACAGTCAAAGGGAAACTAAAATTTTAAAAAATTAATGGAGTCGTTTAATTATGTCCAGAATAGTTACTGTTCGTACCAGCTGAAACTTAACAAGATATTTGAAAGGATTTAGCAAATTATGATCAGAAGTTTGGCCAAGTGAGAAGCTGATATTTAAAGCCTGATAGGAATTTTTTTTTTTGGTCTGCTTCCCTAAATTAAGACAAAACTATGTACCCAGTGGGAAAGAAGAAATTAAGGATAATGTAACTGGATGGGTATGTCAGGAGGTCACCTGAAGGAATCATCATAATAGCAATTATAGCTAATAATTTATTAAGCATTTGCTGTGTGTCATACCCTGTTCAGTCAGCCTTCAGTATGACCTGGAGAGTTAGAGTCATATATTTGCCTATTGTGCAAACAGAATATAAAAGTGGGAAAAGAGATCGCAGCATATGAATATGTAACCAGGTGGGGTTAGAGACCAAGTGGGGCTTTCCTTATTTTTTTGGAATTTTGACTAAACTTAGAATGGATTAACAAATGGTACTAAGTGCCCCAGATCCTAAATTCAGAGCACTTCCAGCTGTTTGTATGAAAGTGCCTTTTTAGCAAGACTGACGCTATCATGTCTCCCCCAGCTCCCATCTGTGAAAGAGGAGTATTGGGTGAGAAAGAGGACTTTGCGAGGGAAAACAGCTTGTGGTGGGCAGCAAACATTTCATCCTCCCTTCACTATGAGAAAGGAGGCTTTTCACTTGGTCCTCCCATCCTTATTCCTAGCAGACTGAAGGTGTTAGAACAGCACCCTAGTTTAAGGAGTGTGATTGTCTTTTTCTGCAAACTTCTGATCTGCTGGTCCAGCAGAGTACCTAATGCTCCTGGGGCTTTGGAGATACAGTGGGACTGAGAGTACTGGTGCCAAGGGAACAGCCTGCCCTCTACATGCGGCACAGCAAGTATGCCTGAGTTTCCTGTAGATTGAGTGGACCCCTTGGAAGGAGCTGGATTTAAGGGCCATCCTAATGGTACCCTCAAAAGAGGGCCACCTGATGGGTAAGGGCATCCCAGCAGCAAGAACACACTTGGCAGGAGGTAGGAGACAGGTAACACCCCCTGGGCCTTTGGAAGGACCAACTATTGCACCCTGAAAAGAGCCAGCATTTGGATATCTGCCAACAGACTGAGCAACCGCCAGTCAATTGGCTAGAAAGGCAACCACAACCAAAAGAAAGGGAATAGCAGTTCTGCTGGTCGGCCATGTGATTTTGTTTTTCCTCCACCTCTTCCCTGCACTAACTCCAAAGGGTAAGTGCATGGAAAGAGGGAGGAGATGTGGAAGAGACAGCTGGAACCATCAGTCTAGCATGAACCCGAGTCAGAGGTGGAGATGAGAAGAACTCTGAATCACGTGTGATTGAAGACTTAAAAACTGAATTAAGACTCTTCTAACATCCCAAAGTGATGGAAAATTCTGGAATTGGGCTGAGATATGAAAGGAGCCACCAACCAAGGGGAAAGGAGGATTGACACTTGGTGGCAGTTACAAAAAGTAGAAGTTTATGTTTATACCCCAACATGTCCATCCATGATATGTTTGTAGGAGCATAAATTGTGGACTGAAACACTCTCCTAATGATTAACATTTGTTATTTCAGGAGAGTGGAATTGGAAGGGTAGAAGGGCCGGCTATTTAAATTTTTATGATCTCTGTTTTAAATTAAATCAGTATATATCAATTTTAAAATGAAAAAGTAGGCAGAGCATTCAAGGATAACAACTGATCAATACGTTTGCTTCCTTCCATTCTCGATTTGTTTCACCCACTTCCCTTGAGCCATTTCCTGACGGCTGGGACTGGAGGCGAGCAGGGCCTTAGAGTGCTGGCTGGAGCTCTGTTTTGGTGAGAACAGAACTTGGAGACAAGTCGGAAAGCCCCAGGACAAAGATAGGAATGTAGAGGATTCTAAGGAGATTCCTGGACCTCAAGGGGAAGGTGGGTCTAGGTTTGCTGGGATCTGTTTGGGGATCTTGTTACCAGCTACAAACATAGGTTCTTTACCCAACACACAAGAGGGGCCAAATAAAAACTGGAATGCCAGGCTTATGGCAAGGAAAGCGTTTTTATTTCAGGTGATGTCAGCCAGGAGATGAGAGTGAACCCTCAAATTTGTCTCGTCTCCCCAAAAGATGAGAGGCAAGGGGTTTTCAACGTTGCAAGGAACGTGGCTGCTTGTAGGGAGGGGGAACCTGTGGCCTTGCTGGTTGACACTTTTCCACCAGCCTGCGTTTGGCCTTATGGGGCTGCTTGCGTGGAGGATGGCGAGATAAGGGAATCTGCAGGTGGATCTCCTTGGTTGTCTGCCTCCATGGTGGATGGTGGATTCTGGTGCCAGGAAGCCAAGGAGTAAGCAGGGAAAGGAGATGAGTGCTTTGGTTTTAACCCCATATATGCTGGGTTTAATGTAGGGGAATTGATATCAGGGCCGGTATCTATCTGTCTGGGATCTGTGGGATAGGCTTGCTGGTGACCTACCTCTTGCTAGATCTCTTAGCAGCTAAGCTGTAATGAGAAGATGTCCCCCACCTTTTTCATGGAGTGAGGAATCCTTGGGCCCAAGGGACATGCTCACCTGGAGCCCATACCTGCCCCCTTTTCTAGACCATGCTCCCAGTACGTAGGACGCAAGAATGCCCAGCCCAGATATTCCTGAGCCCCCCCAGAGCCTCTTGCCTTGGTTTGCCCTCTGGTGTGCTCATTTCTTGGCCTGAAGCATGGTCAAAGAATGGCTGTTTGGAGGAGTTATGGGCAAGGCTTGGATGTCCAGGCTGAGGACTCATGTGTGTGCACAGGAGACCCTTTGTGGTGCAGAACGGAGCCAGGGCCAGAAGCAGTGGCTTGTATCCATGAGCTGATTCTCCCTGCACCAACAGCACAGTTTCCCTCTATAACCACCTCTGGACCTCGGTAGGCCAGGCCTACATTCAATAAAGTCCACAGCTCTGCTGTTTACTAGCTATGTGACATTGGACAAGTTACTTAGACACTCCGAGCCTCATTTAAACACTTTGTAACATAAAGAGATGTTGCTGGGATTAAACACAATGCCTGCAGATCGTTTAACAATGGTCAGCACACATCGTTGGTGTTTGCCCAGTTGTAGCTGTAGAAATTTCTAACAGAAAAGGGACAGAGTCAGTTCCTGGGTGTCCAGCGGGAAGCAGTCTGTCTCCCCAGATGTTACTTGGCAGGTACTACCTGGTGAAATCACAGTCTTCAAGCGTGTACTCCTTATTGTGATTGCTGAAAAATCTGGGGTGTCAGCACCCCAAAGTGGATCCTTCTTTTAAGGGCACAGATTCAGGCTCTCATTATCCAAGTTGACAGAGCTTGAAGGAAATATTCCACAGATATTTACTGAGCTCCTACTCTGTGGGGGGCGCTGTTCAGGGTGCTGGGGATACAGCTGTGAACAAAACAAAGAAAACAAGTCAAACGTTCTCTCCCAGGTGGTGGTAAGTGGTAGGAGAACAAAGCAGGAAAGGAGGTAGGGGGTATTTCCAGCAAGGTCGGGGAAGGCTCCTGAGAAGGGGAGAGCTGAGATCTGGAATTAGCCTGGGTTTGACAGCTTGTAACTGCGACCTTGAGCAGATCAATCTTCTATATGCCTCATTTATTCACATTTTATAGAAGAGGAAACAGGCTAGAGTAGTTGGAGAATTAAATGAAATATATCATTTAGCATAGTTGTTAGCACACTATGGGTACCATAAACGTTTGCTATTCTGATCCTTTGCCCATAGGAAAGCTACAGGGGAGCCACATCAAAATCAGAAGGTTCTTAGTGGTTTGGTTAAAGAAAGGGGAGTTAGGTAATTTTGGTGTTTAAGGACACCAGACTATATTTCTTGATGTACCAAAGTAACTGTCCAAGGATACAAAGGGATGGGCATTCCAGAAGCTTTTAAGAAAATAATTGGAATAGTAAAATATTGGGAAATTGATGAAATATTCTGGTTCATGAATTGGTTATCTGTTAAGGCACTCAAAGTTCCTGAATATAAGTTACTTTTAATTTCCTCAAAGGCTGTTGTAGCTCATTTAAGGGTCGGGATATTTGAGGTGGGGAGTGCTGAACATGTGAGACAGTGAGGAGCAGGAGGGAGACAGAGGTGTCTGCTGGAACTCTGTAAGCCTTGGAGAGAAAGATATGGGACTTGATAAACCCCACAGATCCTCTTTGCCTTGTCTTTTTTTTTTTTTAATTTTTATTTATTTATTTTTTGAGGAAGATTAGCCCTGAGCTAACATCTGCTGCCAATCCTCTTTTTGCTGAGGAAGACTGGCCCTGAGCTAACATCCGTGCCCATCTTCCTCTACTTTATATGTGGGACGGCTGCTGCAGCATGGCTTGCCAAACAGTGCCATGTCAGCACCTGGGATCCGAGCCAGCGAACCCCGGACTGCCAAAGTGCAACGTGGGAACTTAACTGCTGCGCCACCGGGCTGGCCTGTCTTGAGTCTTACTAGGGGCAATTTATTATTTTTATTGAATTTTATACAGTTTAAGGCATTCACCAAGAACCCATCAGGGAACTGGCCCCGTGGCAGAATGGTTTTTGTGTGCTTGGCTTGGGTGGCCCAGGGTTCACTGGTTCGGATCCTGGGCCTGGAGGTATGCATCGCTCATCTGGTCATACTGTGGCCTCATCCACATAGAAGAATTAGAATGACCTACAACTAGGATATACAACTATGTACTGGGGCTTTGGGGAGAAAAAAAGAGAGAGAGAGAGAGAGGAATATTGGCAACAGATGTTAGCTCTGGGCCAATCTTCCTCAAAAAAACCCCCCAGAAAACAAAACAAAGCAAAAAACCCGGTCAGCTTATTTCTTTCACTTCCTTGGCTGATTTTTACGCTGGGAGTAACTAAACTAAACGTTTACCTCACCGGTTCAAGACTACCATCTACTGGTCAGTTTTGGTAATTTCAGGTTGTATGGTGCACAGGAAAATCAGACCATTTCTTTCAGTTTTGTCTTCAGGTATGTGGCTCATGTGTCAAGATTTGGAGGGAAAGGGGGAGATGTTTACTCTGGGCCAGTATCAGTGAGCCACAGAGAAGCTGGAATCTTTGTTCCTTCATTTACAGAGCAGGAGTAATTTGAATCTAAGTCTGTTCATCAGTTCCTATGTGCAGGACATAGTAGGATTTACTTCCCTGCTCTCAACTGGAAAGCTTCCTTCGACCTGTGTTGAGAAAATTCTGTGGCTCCCCACAGTTCCTTAAGGGGATTCTTCAACTTTCTTTTCGGCTCACCTACCCCACCCCCCAACATAGAGAACTCAACCCACAGCCTCATAGACAGAATGGAATGACGCTCAGTCATCATTTAGCAAATCTCATGATTATGGCTAGTCTCCAAACCCAGATTCTGAGTGTCATCAAGATAGAATTGCAGTCCTGTAGAGAGCATCTCTGAAGCCTAGGGAACTGCCGTATGCTCACCATCCTAGAGGGGACCTACCTTAGGCTCATCCCCAGCTGTGATAAGTGCAGTCCCAGGATAACCCTGTGTTATGGGCTGAATTGTGTCCCTGCCCAAATTCACATGTTGAAGTCCTAGCCCCCAGCATCACAGACTGTGACTGTCTTTGGAGATAGGGTGTTTAAAGGGGTCATTAAATTAAAATGAGGGCATCAGAGTGGGCCATAATCCAATGTGACTGGTGTCCTTATTGGAAGAGGAGATTAGGACACAGACAGACACAGAGGAAAGGCCATGTGAGGACACAGGGAGAAGATGACCATATACAAGCCAAAGAGAAGACATCTCAGAAGAAAGCAAAGCTTCTAGCACCTTGATCTTGGTCTTCTAGCCTCTAGAACTGTGAGAAAATGAGTGTCTGTTGTTTAAACCATGCAGTCTGTGGTACTTTGTTGTGGAATCCTAGCCAACTAAAACATCTGGAGTCTCTTGTTCAAATTCATCCTGATAAACGGGCTTTCTCTGAGCAATGTTTTCCATTCACACACTCATTCTATGGGGTCCTGAGGCTCTCCAGTGTGGGAGTTCTAGCTTAGGCCTATCTCTTCCCTATTGAGACCTCAGTTGGGGCATACTGAGCTCATCCTTAGCAATGGAGAGGGGAATGGAGGAGCATCAGGCTGGGAGTCAGCTCCTTCATGTTTGCAGGTGCCCCGTCTGCGTTTGTAAGGGCTCCAAGAACCTCTTAGCTTGGAATGCAAGGCCTTCTGGAACTGGGCACTAACTTTCCTTATATTAAACTTAAAAGCAAAGTTGCAAATATATGTTCATTAGAAGTACAGTTAGAAAAATAAATTCGTATATTCTACCCACTGAGAATTAACCATAGTTTCAATTAGGGGTTTGCTTTCCTGTCCACTTTGGAATATGTTTCGACATTTTCTCATGCCCACAACATCATTCTTAATGGCTACACAGCATTCTGTTATATGATGTACCGTGCTTTATTTAACGAATCGCCTATTTTTGGATAGAATATTTCTATTTCTTTTCAGTATTATAAACAATGCTTCAATGGGCATCTACTTAAATACTTTTAAAAAAGGAAAATCCTATTGGTACAAATTCCTGGATATAGACTTTCAGGGTCAAAACTTCCCATTTTAGGACTTTGACACATATTAGCCAATTGACCTCCAGAAAGTGGGCATTTCCGCCCCCCGCACCAGCACTAGGTATCATCAGTCTTTTGTATTTTTGCCAAATGATAGGCAAAAAATTCTCTCCATACTGTATATAATTTGAATTTCTTTTATTATTAATGAGGATCAAACATTATTTCATGAGTTTATTGGTAATTTGTACTTTGTCCATTAAAAATTGGACCTTCTTTTTAAAAAAACATAAAATTATACAAACTTTTTTTTATGGGTTGAGGATTTAACTTTTTCTCTGTTATATTTCTAATTTTTCCCCCAGTTTGTCATTTACCTTTAATTTTGCTTGCATTTTTTCACAAGCAAAATAAATATATATATATTAGAAAAATTATTAAGCTCCGTTTAAAATTATTTCCATTTAGAATTTATTTTGGAGTAAGAAGTGAGGTACGACTCTAGTTTTCCAATGATTAGCCAGACAGTTGCCCTATGATTAATTATTGAGCAACTAATGCTTATATGGTATTACCTACTGAATTCTTATAAAATTTAATATCTTTTGGACTTTCTTTTATGTTCCATAGATCCATCAGTTCTTGTGCCAGTGCTATGCTATTTTAAATATTACCACTCTATAATATATATGTTACATACAATATATATTAATATCTGCCTACAGTAAATCCTTCCTCCTCATTTAAAAAAATGTCCGGCCTGTTCTCCTAGATTTGTTCATTGAAGTGAATTTAAAATTGTTAAGTTCCGAAGATTATTTTGGACTTTTCATTGACATTACATTAATTTTGTAGATTAATTTTTTAGATAGCTCATATAACATTATCAAAATTTTCTTAGAAGGAACAAACTTATTTCTTGGTTTTCTCAAATTTCTTTTGTGCTTCTCAGTAAAGCTTTGCCATTTTCTTCACCTAGGTCTTATATATACATATATATATATCATGCATCTTAAGTTTATTCCTACGTAGGTTTTATTGCTCCTGTTAGTGCTATTACGAATAGACACTTTTTCCATTACATTTTCAGCTGGTTGTTATAGTAAGACTAATAATAGTTTTTGAACAAGAACTGTTAGTTATATACATTTTTCATTGGTTCTTTATGATTTTCCAGGTAGACTATCATTTCATGTGCCAAAGGATAATGATTTATTTTATTGTTCACGATGAATATCTCTTAATTCTTCTTTTCCAATTTGCATTGGAGAAACCTTGAGAACACTGTTGAGTAATTGTGGTGAAATCAAGTATGCTTATCTTGTTTCTGGTGATAATTTTGTTTTAGCATTAATTATATTTACTAGTGATTTCTAATAAGTGCTTTTTACTATGATTTGTGGCTTTTATTGGTCTTTTCAAAGAACAGCTTTGATATATATTCATCAATTGTATTTCTTTTTAACTTTATAATTAATTGATTTCTGATTTTACCATAACTAATTCCTATCTTCTACTTTCGTTTGGTTAATGTTATGCTCTTTCTAGTTTCTTCAATTAATTTATTTTCATTTTTAAAAAAGTAATAATAAAAATAAAACCCCAGATCTTACTCTGAGTCCTTTGGGGTTATTTCATGTGCTTTGGTATGAAGTATTATGTTATAATTAGTACAGATGGCATTATAGTTCTTACTTTCTCTTAAATCCAAGAATTACTAAGGAGATTGGTTTTAAATTTGCAAGGAGTTTCACTTTTAAAAGTGTCTGCCTCCTTTTCTTTTTCTAGTTTCATTGAGTGTGGCAGACACTGCTAGTAGGCTACCCAGCATCCATTTCTTCCATTTTTCTCTAGAAACTGAGTTCAGGTTTTGTCGAGGGCAGCAAAGTATTCAGCTAAAATTACTCAATTTTCCAGTCTACCTGGCAGCTAGTTATGGCACGTGGCACAGTTCTGACAGTGAGATGTAGGCACAGGTTCCTGTGGACAGAGTTGCTTTTGGAACAAAAAGGCAAAGACTTCATTAGGAGGAAGCCCCTTTGCCTCTTTGCCCTTTCCCCTTCCTCCTAGATAAATTTCCTTACTGAAATGCAGATATGATATCTGGAGGTACAGGAAAAGACAGGCTTAAGGATGAACTCCAGCACACTAAGAATGGCAGAGCAGAAAGATAGAAAGAAGCCGGGTCCCTGATGGCATCATTGAGTAGATGCATCAGCTCAGGACTTCGGTTCTGTATGTCAGGTGAAGACCTATGGCACTGATTGTTCTGTTTCCTATTTGCAGCTGAATGCATTGCTAATGGACATGTTGCCCTGTAGCCAGAGAATAGGGCTTGCCAAAAGTCTACTTTCACGTGTTAACTACAATGTGCTAGCTTTTGTAAGACATAGACTATGCAATGTCAATCATTGTGGTTCATTCTCTTTGTTTAGGGGTGGGCATGGAGCTTAGTTCTGACCAATGGGACAATGAGGGAAGTCTATTGGGTTGGAGCTGCTTCTGGGTAAGGTTTCTTTGCTTCAAAAAGACGATCACAAGGAAAAAAGATTTTTTTTTTTTTTTTTTTTTGGTGCACATGTTGGTCTGTGGGGATGTGAGACCTAGAGCTGTTGAAGCCATCTGACCAACTTGAGGAGAACAGCTGGCACTCTGAGCCAGTAGAATATAGAGATGGAAACAATTTGGATTTTGCTGATACGGTTGAGAGGCTGCCCTCCCTTGGGACTTGTTTCTTTGTGAATCAATGAATTTCCTTATTGCTTACACTACTCTAGTGGGGTTTTCTACTACTTGTAGCCAAAACATCTTTTTTGACACAATGCTGCACCATCTACTTCATTCTCTCATGTTGCAATTCTTACTACAAGTATATTTATGTTTCTGGATCTGTTATTGCCGTTAGCATCATCATTTTCATCAGCACCAGCAACAGCATCACCAGTAACATTTATTGGGTGTTTTCTAAGTGCCAGGTCCTGTGCTACATTTATTATATATATATTTTCTCCTTTAAATCTTAAAACAACCCTATGACTTAGATACTATTATTATTGATCCTACTTTATAGATGAGGAAATAAGGCTTAGAAAGGCTACATAGTTCCCTAGGTTGCCTCTTTAGTAAGCAGCAGAGCCAGGATTCAAACCCAGGCCTGTGTGACTCCTGGACTAGACTAAACCACTGTGACATAGCCTCCCACATCTCTTCTTTTGTTCTTCACTGCAATATCTTTCCTCTGAGTTCTGGGGAAATTTCTCAAGCTAGACTTCCAATTTTCTACATTATTCCTGTGATAATCTAACTCACAGTTTAATACTTCCATTTTATTTTATATAGCCTGTAGTTTCCTTTACGTCTAAAACTGACTTCCCTGATCTTGATCTCCCCCATTTCTTAGATGCAACATCCTTCTAAATTGTAGTGATAATACAATAGGGTGTTTTGAAGGTTGCTGTGTGTTTCTTCCGAAGTTATTTCATAGAGGGACAGGTACTTCCTTTCCCCAGCTTAGTCCACTTCTTTTAAACCAGGAGTGTGGTGATTTCCCTTTTTAACTTAATCTCACTGGTAAATTAGCCTATAATTTCCAGTGTTAGAATTGGAGATTCAGAGATGCTATGAGCCTCTGTTTTAATCTTTCAGTCCCAGAAAAAGAGGAAAGAGGACCACCTATCTTTTCTGTGCTTTTATTTCACTAGTTTAATTTCTAATTAACTGTGAAAAGCATTAAGAAAGCCATAGCCCAAGGCAGTTGAATGGCCAAGAACTTCACAACTGACCCAAGCTATTATTTTCCCTTGTCTACTGTGGCAGTGAAAGTCAGTGAGGCCATCACCCTTGCACCAACTGGTGCCTGACCACCCTCAGGAGGAGCCTACCATGGCAACAGCCCCACGTGACACACAATAGGTGAGGTGGGCACTGCTGCTCTCTCCCCTGCACATTGACCCATATTGCCTTTTCTGAAGTTGCTTATGGGGTCAAGCTTTGTGTTGTTGTCACCATCAGCTCCAGCCTCTGCCTCTCTGACTTGGAGGATGTTGTTTCTGCTTGATCAAAGCCTGTTGGAAGTAAGGCAGAAGGTAGAGCCAAAGTCAGACATCAAATAGGGAACTTTGATGCTGTGTCCAGATGTAGCTCATCCTCTTCCTTTTCGCTTCTCAAGGTTTGGCCTTTGCTGCCCTCCAGAGCAATACGAAGATTAGGTCTTCGTGTCTGTGACTCTCCTGCCCTCAGACTCATGCCCTGATCTTACATACTCCCTTCTTCAAGATTCTTATTTGGGTAACCCCTGTTCTCGCTCAAGAAAACTACACTCATTCCATAGGAGGAGACCTTTCTTGCTTTCTATCTGAAACTATCTTGCTTCTCCATGAGTTTACCAGAAAAAATGATGTTTGCTTCTGCACAAGTTTTGAGGAAGGAGAATGGACTGGAGTCCAGGGAAGGTGAACAGTGATTCAATCCTAGTGTCATCTTCCTGTCAATAGAACTGCTAGGCAATCGCCTAATCAGCTGTCTACAGGGCATTTTTTTTATTGAGGTCATAATAGTTTACAACATTGTGAAATTTTAGTGTGCATTATTATTTGTCCATCACCATATGAGTGCTCCCCTTCACCATTTGTCCCCCCGCCATGGCAGCCCCCTTCTTCCTGGTAACCACTGAACTGTTCTCTTTGTTAGGGCAATTTTTTAAATAAGCAACACAGTCTAATCCTATATAAGAAAAGAATCCTTCTCTTACTAGCAGGACTCTGGCTCTGCCCTTAGGAAGAACTCTTGTGCTAAAGTATATTGGGCTATTTCTTCCTTTTTATGAGTGCTGGAGCATTCAGGTGGGCTCACAAGATTTTGCTGTCTGCTTTATTTATCAACTAACGTTATTAAATATGAAAAAATTATTTTAATTTATAGTGTCCTGAAGATGGAAAAGTTTCTGGATTTTTTTTTTAATCCCTCCCACCGTTCACTATATCCCAGATGCCCCCACCCACCTGCCTCTCTTGTGTTCCCTTAGTGATCGTGGCATAATTAGCTTGTACTGTCTGCCGAGTGCATCCTGGAAAAGTGGAGAGCCCACCCCACAACTTTTTAAAATTAATTCCAGGTTGTTATGAAGTACTCTGCTTCTGTGTCAAGACGTGTATCGTCTGTCCACCCTCCTTCCCCCCTATACACCAGTTTGAATGGAGAGCTTATTATCCATCAAAAGAATTTGGTCACACAGAAAAATTTAAGAGACATGTAGACTTTCCTAAAGAGTTTTGCAGGTGTGTGTTCATGCGGTAGGAGTTTATGCTGCACACCCCACTGCAAGTAAACCCATCTCCTTGATTTCCTGTTTTTTGCAAGATCTCCTTTCGGCCATCACATCACTGGGGTGTGTCCTCATGCTGTGCCCAGATTTAAGAGTCCTTTCCCTCCTCCTTCACCCTAATTTCTCCTGAGAACCTCAGGAGACATTGTTGTGAGGGGAAAGTCAGCACTCCACTTCAGAGGAATTCTGATGAATAAAATCCCCTCTCTCTCCTTAACCTTAACGCCCCGCCCATTTTAGTGTGGCTGGAGGGAGGGCATTTTTCTGGGGCCGGGGTGCCTCCTGCCCTCCAAACATGTCTCCAAGGGTGATGTGGGCTCCTGCTCTCCTTGCTCAGCCCCCGCTGCCTCCAGGCCCATGACTCAGAGTTTGCTGGATGTATAATTTTTTTTTTCTTAGGAATCCCAACTCCTTATTTCCTGCCCACTTTGCTTTTATACATTAAAAGTTGGCCTGGTGGGGCCTTCCTTCAATTTGATTCCAGTTGTATTATATCTTGTAGAATGTTTTTAGAAATTTCTGACTTCCAATAAATACCATATTATGCTCAGAGCTGATAAAGATCCCGCCACATTTTTATTTTTAAGAGGGAGTTAAATAGGTGGACTTCTAATGCCATCTTGAAGTAGGCAACCAGCTCTCTTTGGCTTAATTTCCGACCATTTTTCTCCTCAAACTCTGTCACCCAGACTGTTTAACCCAGTTGCCAGCAGCTCACTCTACGTTGCTGTGGTTGGTTGGGTTCTTCGATTTCTTCTCCACCTCTCTGAATTCTAGCATTCTTCACAAGCCGATACAATACCTTCTACGCTATAAAAATCTTCCAAAGTCATTCAGATCTTTTTTGAACACCTTTACCTTTTTCTGGTTGAACAGTTCTTTGGCAGTTTATTGAGGGCTGATCTGTTGTCTTCCTTCTATTGTTATTCACTCAATACATGTTTTAATTTTGTTTCTACACCTACACTTTAAACTTACCAAGGGCAAGAAGCCTCTTTGTATGTCCCGTGGTGCTCAATAAATGTTGAGTTTGTATATTTTAATTTATTTGGCAATAATTTCTAAACATTCATGAGAAAAAGTGTGTAACAGTAGTAAGTGAATATAATACTTTGATTTAAGGTGGAAGTTATTCTCCAGGTAAAAAGGGGAATATAGTCATAATTATAATTATATCTGTAATAATTATATCTGATCACTTGGGGTTAAGGAAATTAATTCTTTATAGATTTATCACAGCCCAGAGCTGCTTCCATTTCCCCTCTGCTCCCAATACTGAGAGGTATTATTGTATCACTTAGCCATTCTCTTTCAAGGACTTTAGATTGATTTCAAATGGCAGGGTGATGGTGGTTGCGGTGTGGTGGTGGAAGGGCTGGAGGAGGGCTGGGGAAGCGATGCCAACAGTAGAGCGAGATCAGCAAAATGGAGTTCCAGAGGGATTAGCGAGCAGCTGGGGTTAATGGCTGGGCATAATGGGGTAAACGAAGTCTGAAGTTCTTAGTTTTCCCCCATGACCATCAATTCCCAGGAACGTTCTTGAGTTCCAGTGTAATTTTCTAATTAATCAGATGAACTCTGCCCCTCAAAAATGGTGTGATCAAATTGTCATGTTGTTCCTAATTAATCCTGCTGTGTACCTTGGCAAGTCTGCTCCATAGGTCATATGCTAGGATCCTAGCCTGCTGATGAGTCAATAAGACCTTTCAGAGTTCTGTCAAGTGAACTGAGATATTGATTTATAGATAAAATAATGTGATGCCCGGCTTTGATGATATTACAAAGGTAACTAATTTCTCAAAAGTGTGCTAATTCAATATAACATAATAAAAAAAATTGCCTTGTATTTAGAGAGATGTGATTTCAGAACCTACAAATTGACCTGTTTCCAAAAGTTCATTTCTTCTACTGGGGAAGAACTTGTCTAATTCAGATGCCTCTCACCCTGGCCTTTTGGTGATAAAATGCCCTACATCTATTCAAAAGTCACCAGTTTTATGGGCATTTTATTCAGCCAGATAAATTCTCTGGGGTGAGAATAGAGGTTGAGTCATCTTTATGATTTTTGCTGCAATCCAGTGCTTACTGGATGTGTGTGTGTTCACTTACATGGCTATACAAATTCCTATCCATCAAACTCGTCAGACGAAGTGAAACAATGACGTGAATGCCAAACTTGAACGAGCCAGGTTAATTTCCTGACTAATGAATTGAGTTGTGTCTTCATAACAATTTCTTAAACCCTAAGCCAAAATCAACTTTTTTTTGAGGAAAATTAGCCCTGAGCTGCTGCCAAGCCTCCTCGTTGTTTTTGTTTTGTTTTGTTTTGTTTTGTTTTGCTGAGGAGGACTGGCCCTGAGCTAACATCTGTGCCCATTTTCCTCTGCTTTATATGTGGGATGTCTGCCACATCATGGCTTGACAAGCAGTGCATAGGTCTGCACCCAGGATCTGAACTGGCAACCGTGCCACCGAAGTGGAATGTGCAAACTTGACTGCGGCACCACCAGGCTGGCCCCCAAACCAACTTTTTAAAATAAAAGATCCAAGTTTGATTTTGTATGTATTTCTTCTTTATTTCTCAATTTCATTTTCCTTCTCTTTTCGTTTTTTTCCTCTCTTTCTCTCTTTTGTCCTTTTCTACTTTTCCTCTATTTACAACTGAAGCTAACCAGTCTTATTTCTGTCATATTCGTTCACGCATTCAAATATTTATTTGTCCAATACGCATTTGTTGAATGTCCTATTGTACTGGATCGGGTGCTGGGAAATCAGTTGTGTGCAAAATCCAGTTCCTAACAAACATTTATATATACACAATTTTTATAAGTGAAATAAAGTAAATGAATAGGCCGTAATAACAGATAATAGTGTGGGGGTGTACTTTTGGGAAGATCTCTTTAAAGAGGCAATATTTAATCTTAGGCTTGAAAGGTGGGAAGGAGCCTACCATATGAAAAGTAAGAGGAAGAGGGATTCAGTCAGAAGAAACTGACAGGCTCTAAAGTGAAGAATTGGTAGTTCAAAGTCATCCTGACAGAAGTGTGGAAGGTGAACCAGCGGTGAGGCTGGGGAGGTAGGAAGGGCCAGGCTCGGTCTTGGAGACCATTGTAAGGGATCTAGATTTTATTTGAAGTATAGCGGGAAGCCACTAGAAGGGTTTTCATTAGGGAAATGACTTGGTCCAATTTATATGCCAAGGGGGGAACAGGGAGACCAATATGGAGGCTCTTACAGTTGTCCAGGAGAAAGTTGATGTTAGTGTGGGCTAATAGGGTGACAGCAGAGAAGAGGCATGTCAAGAGATTTGAGATATATGGGAGGTAGAAATAAACAACATGCTGAACAATTAGATTTGGGGAGAAATCAAGGCGGTGCTCAGATTTTGGGCTTGTCAAATGGATAGATAATGGTGCCATTTACTAAGACAGCGAAGACTTGGCAACATGTCTTTTTGTGTGTGTGTGTGTGTAAATCACACATGTGTTCAGTTCTAGACATGTTAATTTTGAGATGCCTGTGAAATACTTGAGTGGAAATTTGGGTACATGAGCATGTAGTTCAGGGAAGAGGTATGTGCGTAGGAAATGTAAATTTGGGAGACGTCCACGTAAGGTAGGTATTTACATACTAGGAAATAGACGGCATCGCCCAGGTGGAGACTATAAATAAAGAGAAGAGGGCCCAGGAATGAGCTCTGAGATAGCCACCATTTGGACAACGGGTAGAAGAGGAACAGCCTGGAAAAGACATTGAGAAGAGGCCCCGATGAGGTAGACAAAAACCATGAGAGAACAATGGCACAGATGCCAAGTCTGAAGAGCTTCAAGAGAAGAGAGTGGTCGGCTGAGAGCTGTGGAAGGTGGGGACAGAACAGTGCCCACCAGATTTGGCATCGCAGAGATCACTGGTTACCTGGCCAAGAGCAGGATACTGTCTTCTTGCATACTAATTTATGTTTTTTTAGAGGGTGTTACTATTCCTGATCTTAGTAAGACAGTATGAAAATTAGCTAGCAGCCTCCCAGTCTTTTGATGGTTAGTGGTGGTTTCATCTGGCTATATCAGGATCAGGAAGCATTAGACAGAGCTTATTTGTAATATATGTTAATTTTAGCAATTGTGGAGTTGAAACAAGTCGGCTATCCTTCATTGGGACCAGAATTAACAGCAGAGTTGGAAATAAATGTGCCTATGTTAGATATTAAACATTAATTTTTCTACAGTCCAATAAATAAGAATGGGTAACATTCCCCAGAAAGAAGTTCTGAAAAAATTTGATTAAACTTTTCATTTTGAAATAATTGTAGATTAAATGTAGTTGTACCTGTGTGCCCTCCACCGGTTTCCCCCGATGGTAACATCTTGCAAATATATCAACCAGGATATTGATACAGTCGAGATAAAGAACAATTTTATCATGACAAAAAACCTTGGAGTTTCTCTTTTATAGACACACCCACCCCACCTCCCATCCCTGAACCCTGGCAACCACTAATCTGTTCTCCATTTCTACAATGTTGTCATCTCAAGAATGTTATGTACTTGGAATCCTACAGTTTGTCATCTTTTGAGATTGGCTCTTTTAGCATGATTCCTTGGAGATTCCTCCAAGATTTTGCATGTATTGATAGCTTGTTTTTTTTTATTGCTGACGAGTTTCCATAGTATGGATGTGACATAGTTTGTTTAACCATTCTCCTGTTTAAGAATACCTGGACTGTTTCCAGTTTTTGGCTATTATGAATAAAGCTGAAATGAACACTCATGCACAGGTTTTTGTATGAAAATAATTTTCATTTCTCTGAGAAATAAGTACCCAAGAATGCAATGGTTGGGTCATATAGTAGTTGTATATTTAGTTTTACAAGAAACTGCCAAACTGTCTTCCACAGTGACTGTACTATTGTATATTCTCACGAGCAGTGTATGAGTGATCTGATTTCTCCACATCCTTGCCGGCATTTGATGTTCTCACTATTTTTAGTCTTAGCTATTCTGATATTTGTGTAGTGCTATGTCATTGTGGTTTTAATTTCCAGTTCCCTGATGGGTAAAGATATTAAGCATCTTTTCATGTACTTATTTGCCATCTGGATATCCTCTTTGATGGAATGTTTCTTCATATATTTTGCCCATTTTCTAATTGGATTTTTTTTCATTGTTGAGTTTTGAGAGTTCTTGTTTTTTTTTTTTTTTTTTTGTGAGGAAGATTGATCCTTAAGTAACACCTGTTGCCAATCTTCCTCTTTTTGCTTGAGGAAGACTGTTGCTGAGCTAACATCTGTGCCAGTCTTCCTCTGTGTTGTATGTGGGACACCACCATAGCACGGCTTGATGATTGGTGTGTAGGTCCATGCCCGGGAGCCAAACCTGCGAACCCTTGACCGCTGAAGCAGAGCCTGTGAACTTAACCATTATGCAATGGGGCCAGCCCCTTGAGAGTTGTTTATATGTTCTAGATACTGACACTTTGTTGGTTATGTGGTTTACAAATATATTCTCCCAGTCTGTAACTTGTCTTTTCATATATGTTAGGGCTTAACTCTGGCATTTTGTTATTTGTTTCCTGTTTATTTCCTTTGTTTCTCATTCCTCTGTTTTCTTTTCCTATCTTTCTGTGGGTTATTTGAACAATTTTTAGGGTTCCATCTGATTTATTTATAGTGTTTTTGAGTACATCTCTTTTTATAGTTTTCTTAGTGCTCACTCCAGGTGTTGCAATATCTATACATCATGTCGTATTCTACTGATAGCAACTTTTTCCCACTTCAAGTGAAGTGTAGAAAACTTACTCCATTTATGTTCTTTTACACTTCCCACTTTTAAAATATATTTGTCTCAAGTATTTTCTCTACAGTCATTGATCACCATACCAGATGTTGTTATAATTCTTGCTTTAACCATAACATATAATTTAAGAAATTCATAAGCATTAAGATAATCTATTATATTTACCTCTATTTTTACCCATTCTGATATTCTTTTTTCTTTCCTGAAGTCCCACAAATTCATCTTGGATTATCATTTCCTTTTTATTTAGAAAATTTCTTCAGCCATTCTTTAAAGATAGATTTACCAGCAACAAATTCTTAGTTTTTCTTCATCTGAGAATATCTGTATTTCCCTCCATTTTTGAAGGATATTTTCACAAATATAGAATTTGTACTTGATAGTTCTTTATTATTGTTCTTCTTATTTTTTTTTGAGGAAGCTTAGCCCTGAGCTAACTACTGCCGATCCTCCTCTTTTTGCTGAGGAAGACTGGTCCTGAGCTAACATCCGTGCCCATCTTCCTCTGTTTTATATGTGGGACGCCCACCACAGCATGGCTTTTTGCCAAGCGGTGCCATGTCCACACCCAGGATCCGAACTGGCAAACCCTGGGCCGCCGAGAAGCGGAACGTGGGAACTTAACCTCTGTGCCCCTGGGCCAGCCCCATCTTTATTATTTTTTTTTAAAACTACTTGAAAAATGTTCTGCCACTTCCTTCTGTCCTTCATGGTTTCAGATGAGAAATCCACTGTCATTCAAATTGGTATTTCCCTATAAATAATGTATCTTTTCTCTCTGGCTGCTTTCATGACTTTTTTTTTGTCTCTAAAGTTTAATTATGATGTGTCAGTGTGAATTTCCTTGGGTTGCTCCTACTTGTGGCTATTCAGTTTTTTAAATCTGTAGGTTTATGTCTTTCACCAAATTTCAAACAATTTTTCAGTCCTACTCTCTCTCCTCTCTCCTTCTGTGACTCCAATGATACAATGTTCCCTTTTCTTATTGTCCCATGGGTCTTTGAGAGTATTCTTTTTTTTCAGTCTTTCTTCTTTCTGTTGTTCCAATTGTGTAAATTCTATTGATCTGCTCTCAAATTCACTGATTCTATTCTCTGTCATCTCTTCTCTACTATTAAGCCTAAGCAGCAAGTTTTTATTTGGCTGTTGTATTTTTCAGTTCTATAATTTCCATTTGGTTCTTTTTTATAACTTCTATTTCTTTGCTGAGATTATCTGTTTTTTCATTTACTTCAAGAGAATTCGTGATTGCTTGTTGAAGCATTTTTATGACGGCTGCTTTAAAATCCTTGTTGGATAATCCAATGGGTGTTGGCATCTGTTGGTTACCTTTTGAAAAAAACAAGTGAAATTTTATTTTTTTAGAGTAGTTTTAGGTTTGCAGCAAAATTGAGCAGAAGATACAAAGAGTTCTCATATGTCTCCTACCTCTACACATATACAGCCTCCCCAACTATCGACACCCTGCACCAGAGTGGTACATTTGTTACAATTGATGAACTTACATTGACACATCATTGTCACCGAAGTCTATAATTTACACTGGGTTCACTCTTGCTATGGTACATTCTGTGCATTTTGACAAATGTATTATGGCACATATCCACCATTATAGTATCATACAGAATAGTCTCACTGCCCTAAAAATCTTTTGTGCTCCACCTGTTCATTCCTCCTCACTCCCCTAGCCCCTAGAAACTTCTGATATTTTTATTGTTTCTATAGTTTTGTGTTTTCCAGAATGTCATATAGTTGGAATCATACAGTATGTAGCCTTTTGAAATTGGCTTCTTTCATTTAGTAATGTGCATTTAAGTTTCTTCCATGTTTTTTCATGACTCGATAGCTCATTTCTTTTTAGCACTGAATGATATTCTATTGTCTGGATGTGCCAAAGTTTATTTATTCATTCACCTACTGGTTGACATTTGGCTCCTTCCAAGTTTAGGCAATTATGAATAAAGCTGCTTTGAATATCTATGTGCAGATTTTTACGTGGACATAAGTTTTCAACTCCTTTGGGTAAATACCAAGGAGCACAATGCTGGACTGTATGGTAAGAATATGTTTAGTTTTGTAAGAAACCACCAAACTGTTTTGCAGCTGTATCATTTTGCATTCCCACCATCACTGAATAAGAGTTCTGGTTGCTCCATATCCTTGCCAGCATCTGATGTAGTCATTGTTCCAGATTTTGGCCATTCTAATAGATATGTAACGGTAGCTCATTGCTATTTTAATTTGCATTTCCCTGATGACATATGTTGTGGAGTATCTTTTCATTTGCTTATTTCCCATCTATATATCTTCTTTGTTAAGTTCTCTGTTCAGGTCTTTGGCCTACTTTTTAAATGAGTTGTCCATTTTCTTATTGCTACATTTTAAGAGTTCTTTGTGTATTTTGGATAACAGTCCTTTATCAGAAGCTGTCTTTTGCAAATATTTTTCTTCCAGTCTGTGGCTTATCTTCTCATTTTAGTAAGTGTCTTTCATAGAGAAGAAGTTTTTAATTTTAATGAAATCCAGCTTATCAATTCTTTCATGGAGCATGCCTTTGGCGTTGTATCTGAAAAGTCATCATCAATCCCAAGGTTATCTTGATTTTCTTCTATGTTATCTTCTAGGAGTTTTATAGTTTTATGTTTTACAGTTTTATAGTTGTTGTGTTTTGTGTATAGGTTGATTATACATTTTGAGTTAATTCTTGAAAGGATGTAAGCTTTGTGTCTAGATTCAGGTTTTTTGCTTGATGATGTCTGGTTGTTTCTTCACCATTTGTTGAAAAGATGACTTTTTTCTCTGTTGTATTGCCTTTGCTCCTTTGTCAAAGATCAGTTAACTATATTTGTGTGGGTCTATTTCTGGAGTCTCTATTCTGTTCCATTGATCTATTTTCCTATCATTTCACCAGTACCCTACTGTCTTGATCACTGTAGCATGATAGTAAGTCTGAAAGTCAGGTAGTGTCAGTTCTCTGATTTTGTTCTTTTTCAATATTATGTTGGCTTTTCTGGGTCTTTTGCTTCTCCATATAGACTTTAGAATCAGTTTGCTGATATCCACAAAATAACTTGCCAGGCTATTGATTTGGATTGCATTGAGTCTATAGATCAAGTTGGGAAGAACTGAATGTCTTGAAAATATTGAGTCTTTCTGTCTGTGAACATGGAATATCTCTCCATTTATTTACTTCTTCTTCGATTTCTTTCATTAGGTTTTATAATTTTCCTCATTATATCTTGTACATATTTTGTTAGATTTATACCTAAGTATTTCATTTTTTGGGATGCTAATGTAAATGGTATTGTGTTTTTAATTTCAAATTCCACTTGTATATAGGAAAGTGGTATATTGGAAAGTGATTTGGCTTTTGTATTTTAACCTTATATCCTGCAACTTTGCTATACTCACGTTATTAGTTCCAGGGGTTTTTTTTTTGGTCATTTCTTTCAGATTTTCTACATAGGCAATCATATCAGCTATACATAAAGACAGTTTTATTTTTTCCTTTCCAATCTGTGTACTCTTTGTTCCCTTTTTTTGACTTATTGCATTAGCTAGAACTTCCAGTGTGATGTTGAAAGGGAATGATGAGAGGGGACATCCTTGACTTATTCTTGATTTTAGTGGAAAAGCTTCTTGTTTTTCTCCATTAAATATGATGTTAGCTGTAGGTTTTTTGTACATGTTCTTTATCAAATTGAGGAAGTTCCTCTATATTCTTTGTTTGCCAAGAGTTTTTTGTTTTTTTATCATGTATGGGTGTTAAATTTTGTCAAATGCTTTTTATGCATCTATTGATATAATCATGTGATTTTTCTTCTTTAGCTTGTTGATGTGATGGATTACAATAATTGATTTTTGAATGTTGAACCAGACTTGCATACCTGGAATAATACCCCTTGGTAATGGTATATAATTCTTTTTATACATTGTTGGATTTGATTTGCTAATATCTTATTTGGAATTTTTGCGTCTATGTTCAGGAGAGATATTGGTCTATAACTTTCTTTTCTTGTAATGTATTGTCTGGTTTAGGTATTAGGGTATTGCTGGCCCACAGAATGAGTTAGGAAGTATTCCCTCTGCTTCTAACTCTTGGAAGAGATGATAGAGAATTGGTATAATTTCTTCCTTAAATGTAGAATTCACCAGTGAACCCATCTTGGCCTTAATTGCCTTTTTAAATTCATGTTGTAATTTTCTTGATCCTTGATATAGCAAGTAACTTTTTTAATTGTCTCCTGGATATCTTGAATATTATAAGACTCTGAATGTGATTTAATTTTCTCTTTTTAGTAGGCAGTCCCCCCGTGGAGATGTGGCTAGAGGGACAGGTATGTTAAATTTTCTTTTGGGCTCTGCTGACACCAGTTTGGAAAAAGTAAAGCACTGATTCATGTTGCCTCCTTGCAGAAATGGGGGGTGGAAGTTCAGCGTTTGACCTTGGCCCCGTCGTCACCTTCTTGGCCAAAGTGAGGCACTGAGTCACACCATCTCATTGTTTCCAAGTGGGAGTGTAAGATCAGCTCCCCACTTGGCCCTGCCGCCACCAGCGAGGGGAGGAGTGGGAGTGGAGTGTTGACTAACCCACCTGATACCACTTCATTTCACCTAGTTGCTGCTGAGTAGGGACGAAGGCTCTGATTCCCACTGGGCCCAGCAGATACTGGGAGAGGGAGGGCAGGAGTGACAAAAGGCCCTGATTTGCATGGCCTCATTCAATCTTGTTATTGCCAGGTGGGGCTGGAGGCTCAGCTCCCGTGGACCTTGCTGACCCTATTGTGGTGGGGGAATCGGAGCATCGTCTGCTTCCTCCAGGGGGTGATGGAAGATCAGCTCCTTGCTTGGCTCCACTGATGCTAACACCACTACATGCCTTCTTCTGAGGGATGGAGTGGTGGTGGAATGGCAGATTGACTCCCTGCCCAGCCCCATTGAGACCACAGGGAGATGGGGGTAGCTGTGGTTTTTCCTTTTGGTGTTTGGCTGGAGTAAGGCAAGTATTACCCAAAAGATTTTCTATTGTTGGGTCACCCTTTCCTCTGTCCTTTGGCTGGGAGGCACAGACTTTCTTTGGAACTTTTTTCATCTGTGCTTGTTGGTGATTCCGGGTTGGAGGCTTCTGCAGCACAATGTCCAGTGCATAAGGAATGCAACAAGGAAACCCACTGTGATGGTTAATTTTATGTGTCAACTTGACTGGAGTAAGGGTGCCCAGATAGCTGGTAAACATTGTTTATGAATGTGTCTGTGAGAGTGTTTCCGGAAGACATTAACATTTGAATCAGTAAACTGAGTAAAGTAGATTGCCTTACCAATATGTGGGCCATCATCTGATCCACTGAGGGCCTGACTAGAACAAAAAGGAGGAGGAAGGGCAAATTTGCTCTCTGCTTGACCTGCAACATCTATCTCCTCCTGCCCTCACTCATCGGTGCTCCTAGTTCTCAGGCCTTCAGACTGACACTAGAACTTAACCCATTGGCCCCCCGGGTTCTCAGGCCTTTGAGTTGACCTGGAACTACACCACTGGACCTTCTGGGCTACTAGCTTGCAGATGGCCTCAGATGGGGTCTTGAGCCTACTGGCATTTGAACTGGAACTACACCATTGTCTCTCTTGGTTCTCAGGCCTTTGGACTTGGATTGGAACATCATCAGCTCTCCTGGGTCTCCAGCCTGCCATCTGCAGATCTTGGGACTTGTCAGCCTCCGTAATCATGATACCGGCTCAACACAAGGTTGATATCAGAGAAGCCATATTGTAGAAAGGAAATCTATTGTAACTTTAAATGACTGCTGACTAACTATCCTGGATATGCTTTGTAGATTTTGTGGCCCCCCCCAAGCTGCTTTAAGATGATAACTTTGTTCTTTTGAGTTCCTTAGGCATGTGATGACCCCTGGGCAGAGAGCCTATGCTGATAGCCATCATCAGTGACAACTGAAAGATCAGGATATAGGGTGTTGCTGCATTCTCTGATGCACATCCAGTAAAACAAAGGACTATCAGGAACTGGGACCAGATGTCTGCCTCCACCCAGAGACCAGCCACTTCCCCACCCAGAGACCAGCCCCTTATATAGCTGGCCTGTAGTCTTTGTTCTGGGAGATGGTTCTTTTGGACATGAGTCGGTCATCTTCCCTCTTGCTAGCAAGCTGTAATAATGTCCTTTCTCTCCTACCACCATGCGTCCTGACTATTGGCCTGTCTTGCAGTGAGCAGACGAGCCCCCTTAGGCAGTAACAATGTGAACCAATCCCTCATAATAAATCTCTCTCTATCTCATTCTCTATATACTATTGGTTCTGTTTCTTTGGAGACTAATACACCCAGGGGACCCACCACTGTGTCGGTTCTCAAGTCCTGAGGTCCCTGGGCCTTCCACCTTCTTCTTTCCACCTTTCAGGGTATTCCAAAGCTTTTTATGTTATATCCAGGGCTTTTTAGTTGTAAGAGGGAGGACCTGAGAGGAATGGGGCTACTCCCATCACGGAGGAAACAGAAGTCTAAAAATTTTTGATGTGTAAACTTTAGTTGATGATATGGTCTTGACAGAAATAACCTTGGTGAGAGGGACGATCCTGTGAGTGAAGATGTGTAAAGTCATTAATGGCAAGTCCTCTGCAGAGCATTCCAAGTAACTACGACTGGGAATTATAGATAACCTCAGGGAAGCACCAGCTTGTGGAGTCAGAATAATTAGAACGGGGGAAAAAGCTCTCTTTTTGTAAAAGAGTTCGTGCTGTAATAATTTAGAATTATTTTAAGATAATTTGTCACAGTAGATGATGTGGATCAAGGCTGCCCCAGGGAGAGAAGCCCAGGGCATCCTCGCCTACATGCCGATCTGTATGACCAGATTCATATCTAAAGTTATACGACCACACAATAACCAGACCCCATCTGCACTGAAACCATTTAATGACTTTTTACATCATCTTTTCTTTTTCCAGTAAAAATAAATCATGTACCCAATTTAGCCCTAACCCTCAACACATTGCAGCAGCAGCTCTGACTGCCCATGGGTCCTGTCCCCATGCTATTCCACACTATTCTGTAAATAAAACAGCACTACCGCCAGACCTTGAGAGTCCAAGAAATCTTTCTTTTGACTCCTTGACTCACTGACCCCGCATCAGTAGATATGGAGTGAATTTTTAGTTAGTATTAATTGATATTTTCCTTGAGCTGTATTAAAAATTTGTTACAATATTTAAATTTATAAATCTTGTTAAAGATTACTAGTGACTAGCTCTCATTTTTTTTTTCCTTAAATAAAATGTCCTTGGTAAACTTCAGGCTCATATTGGTATATGTGTATGATTTTCTTCAAATCAAACCTGAACCAGAGGAACTTTTGCTTTAGTTTTAGTGGTGCTTGTCCTAAATGTGTAGGCTGCATTGTTCTGACTCACTGGATGTTCTGACTGAGAGATACTGAATAGGCCTTGACTGAAATTTTCTTCATTTTCTTTTTAAAGTCTATTGAAAATATTCTCTTTGTGTTAGAACTATTGGAAAGATACAGACTTCTATCTGGGCCGTCCCCAGCAGCCACAAGGATCTGAGAAGCGGCACCTCTCTCTGGGGAGAGGACATTCCTGCAGACTTTTGCTCCTCCTTTGGCAGAGTGATTAAAACAGAGAAAGAGAACACTTGGTCCTGTGATGAGCTGACAGCCACTGCTTGGTGACACTGTTTTGTGAACATCCTCATCTTTGCCAGGTCCCATGGTGTGCCCTCGTTCTTTATCTCCATGTTGCACCCTCAGGTGTCCTAACAGAAAAAGCAAATCACCTGCAAGGGAGAAAATCCGACTGGCCCCTGCTGCTCCCCGACTTCCCCAATATTTAATGCCAGAAAACAATGGAACAATGTCCATAAAATTCTGAGGGGAAGAAATTTTGACCCAAGAAAATTATAGTCAACGAAGAGGGTCCTTCAACCAAAGACTTCTGGTGAGTGTTTCGAAGTGCATAAACCATGTAAGAAATTACAGTACTCATGAAAATTTATTTGCCAATGAATCTAGAAAAATAAGAATTGAATCAAAATAAAAAACACCAGAATAGAGATGCTAAAATAAAATGACTGGGAGGTGACTTGAATCCATTCAAATATAGATCTCATGCTAAAACCCTAAGAATCATGGTTACGGAATATAAAGTAAATGATATAAATCCAAACAATGTAAAATAATATTACAACTAAGAAAAATCAAGGAGTTAGAAGAAGAGATATGACAGGACATGTTCTTTATGGCAAGGAGTTAGTCAATTATCTGAAATTGAAGCATGTAAGAAAAAACTAATGACTGAAAACTTTTTCCTCTATCTTTTTTCTTATCCTTAGAAAGATGTTTTAAGCAATAATGTATCTTATGAAGAAAGAACACTGATTTTATGTTCACAATTTTCCTTCTGTTAAATTCAGTCTGTTTTATTAAAAGTGGTATGATCCCATTTAAGTAAATGTAATTTATTCTATCTATCCCTTCATCCATCAATGGATACATATGCACAGACAAATGCCCCCTTTGGAAGACGGGTGACACGGTGTTCTTTTCTAACTCCAACCCATCACAGCTTCCGTGGGGCCAGTTAGATAGCTTTGAAATGTGTTCCCCACAGCTGAGAGACACAGAGGACTTGGGGTCTGATAGCTGCATAGGAATTCCAGAGAGTGAGAGAAGGACTAAAGGCTACTCTGATGGCAGAGCCAGGAAAAGTGCCTGGTGCTTGCTCTGTGGGGAGCGTCTGTCAGGGTAAAGGATGCCTGGTTGTTTCCTATGGACACACGTGGACCAAGTCGGAGAGAGACCTGGTGTGCTGTCTTTTGGAGGCCTTTTTTATAGGGTTGACTGGCAGAATGAGGAAAACTTAGCATAAGAAGACTGGTAGCGTGCCTCTGGATGCCCAAGCGTTGAATAAGGAGTTGCTAAGAGGCTCCCTGGGGTCATGGGAACTTCTGAAGAGCCCAAGGAAAGCACCACCACAATTCGTGTGTAGTTAACAGGCAGACCAATCTGGGAATACTGGTCAAGCAAGAACCCCTTCTTTCCTCACTTGCTGCTATCCCGGTTTGACCCAGGAGCAGTCTGAAAGTGCAGCTTCCCTGTAGGGCAGGAAGTAAGCTGGGAGAGTGTAGAGGGCAGAAGAACCACACAGCTCCTTCCTCACTTCTGAACTGAAGCCAGAAAACGTTGAAGGTTGGAGAAAATATAATGCTAAGCTGAACTTTGGAACTTCCACTATTATATGGGACTAGGTATTTTAATTTTTGAATTATTTTTATGACTAATGGTGACTGAAGGATATTTTGTTATTTTCCAGGAGTTCAGAAAAGTTGTGTGCACCGGCACGCAGCCACGTCTTTGCCATGAGTGCCCAACACTTTCCTGCTGCTCTGTCTTCATAGAAAGCTCTCTATTGAGTGAAACCCTACTCTTCCTTCAAGGCCTGGGTCCAATGTCACCTCCACCGTGAAGCCTTCATAGATCTACTCAAATGGAAACTTTTGCTGACTCCTCCATACTCTCTTTGCACCTTAGTTGTGTTATTGGTTTAGCACAACACAGACCCTGCCTAGAATGTCACCAAAGTCTATGCTAAGCAAAACTGGATTAATTTGCTTAAAAAGTGGTCACTTTTGCATCTATGTTAGTCTCTCTGTGCTCATGGGAAAAGTAGAGCAATATCACTTCAAAACATGATGGAAAAGAAAATTAAATTCTCAGCCCCGGGTCCTATGAAATTGTGAACTGTCACCTTCACCATCCCAGCAAGGGTCCTGGTGTTTAGGAAACTGGAGCACAGCTGAAGTGATGATTTAGTATTGACCCTTCATCCCTGTGACAGACTGCAAGTGTCAGTTTATTCCTGCATTTTCTGTGGAGCTTTGCCTTCCTTGTGACATAATGCTTCAGTTTATGCCCAGAACCCCTTCCTGCCAAATGTTGTCTGCCAGGGGATACGTGGTGCTGCACAAAATGGAACAATTACAGAAATAGGTCATATAAGATTTCGGGACCTTGTTGACGCGGAGAAGTCACTAAATTGGAGACACCATGAAATCCCAGGGTCCCAGAATATTGATGGAACTGGGGTTTTGCTTTGTACAATATTTTATGGTGGGTGGGGAATGACTGTCTAACTGAACCCACTTTTAAATCTCTATAGGAATAGATACAGGTACTGTCTCCTAATAGTAAATAAAGAGAAGGAAGATGTGCCATATTTAGAGATGACGCTGTCCTCTCCAGTTGAGGCAGATTCGGTGATGGTGTTAGAAACAGAGATTGGTTAAAAGGAAAGGGAATTATGAAGTAATCCCCTCTCCGCCAAGTAAAAACTTAGAGCATATTCTTGGCTAAATGGTTCAACCTTACAAATTTCTTCCATGAAATTTCCAGTTTGTATCTGTAAAAAACCTCAAATTACTTAATTAAAAAATGAATGTTCCCATGCAAAAAGAAAGGAGGATCTTCTAACAAGCACCAAAATAAAGAAAAATAAAATGAAACCAAAATCTTCTCTCCAGAAGTGCCCACAATGGACAACTTGGTGTAAATAACGAATATTTAATTGGCTGCCAAATACCAATAATAATAAGGAAAGAATAATCTTGTCGCATAGCACAAGGGTTATACTTTCTAACATCCTTCCAAGGTGAGTTTGGTTCAGGTTACCTGAGTTTTAGTTAAATCTGTGTAAGAATGACTTCTTAAAAATTAATATGGGAATTAGCCATATTATAAGTCAAAAAAGCAAGTTTCCAAAACCTGCCTTAACTAATACAAGTCTTCAGCTGTCTGAGTCAGCATGAGGCCAGGAGAACCTGAATGTTTTGCTAAGAGACCTGTGAAAAAAATAGAAAAATCCAAATCTCAGAGGAGGGCACTTTTGGAATAAATGTATGCCTAACATTCTGAAGGGAACTTTCAGTGCAATAAAGAGAAGGAATTTCTATTAGGATATTTAGGAAATCTAAGAGATACATTTATTGGGCTCTTCAATATTTGAAAATAGCTTATTTCCTCCCACAAATGGTACACAGTTTTTTGTGTGTCGTTCTGAGAAAATCCTCAGATGTATATGAATTTGCATATACATTTTGAAAATGTACATGAACTTTCAAAGCTATTTTCTGAACTGTTAAGCATTTTGTTTTTGCATTGAACTCTGTTATAAAGAGCAAATCACTTGAAAAATAGATGATTCCTTTTGATAGTCTTACTGTTAGTGTGAATTGAAAAGATTGCTTTCAGCTTTCTCTACTCAGTTTTTATGGGATGTCACTCTTCCTGGCTTTGTCTGCCACCCATTTTCTTTATAAGTGGGGAGGGTTTGGTTTCAGTGAATGATTTGTGTCTTTCTGTAGACTATTTGCTCAAAGCGACAGGAGGGAAATGTTACAAAGCTTTACTGTGTTCTCCTGTAGGAGAGTGCTGGTAGGTAGAACAACGTTTTATTCTCCAAATCCAAACCAGCCTTGGTAGGTGGGGAGAGGGGCATATGATCTCTACCAGGAAATTACTTGCAAAGTCAACTTAATCTTAGAATCAAGAGGATGAAAGAATTTTGCCGTGTCTTCTGATCTGTCTCCTGTGTTCAGGTAGGACACTGTGTAAGCAGCCTCCTCATTTTCAGTCTTTTGCTTCCTCTCGCCTTTCCCCCTTTCTCCTCCTTATTTCCTGCACACTCTCTTTCCTTCTTCCATTCTGTTGCCTCTCCTCCTCCTCGTGGAACTTTGTCGATCTCTTTCCAGATCACCCCTGACTTGGACAGAGTTCAGGGGAGAGGCCCCTGGCTCAGGGGTCCCAAGATTTAAACCTAGAGCACGTAGAGAGCATGGATTGACCCATGCTGTGGTCTAGTTCCAGTTCAGGAGCCAAGTGTTGTGTCCTTCCACTGGTGTCTTAAGGAAATCACAAAGTTTGTGGTGTGAATGAGGGTCAAGCTGGGACAAAAGCATCTTTAGAACAAGCTGGAGCAATAAGCCGCGTGGCCTCCCCCACCACCCTGACATTTCTGGGTACGTATTTCTAGGAGCTCACTTACCCAGAAGGTTGTCACAGCAGCACTCAGGGCTTGTTCCTTACTGCCTCAACTGTTTCTCTTTTAGTGCAGCCAAATATAACGCCAGCAGGAGTTAGCACTTTAAGAAGTTTTTTCTATTGTTAGTAGTTTCGGAGGAGTAATTTCTTAGTGCTTCGCTCTCTTAGACTGATGTTTTCAGTAAACACACTCCACACTTATTTTCCGTTGTTGACGTTGTGACGCTGATTCCCCCTGTGGAGGAAGGCCTCATTCTCCCAGTCGCTGGGGGTGCTGCCAGAAGACAGCCTTCAGCCTTGGCTC
Source organism: Equus quagga (assembly GCF_021613505.1). Lineage (NCBI taxonomy): Eukaryota > Metazoa > Chordata > Mammalia > Perissodactyla > Equidae > Equus > Equus quagga. The sequence goes on along the minus strand of NC_060288.1, from coordinate 11,893,554 downwards.
CCTCTGGAAATTGCCCATGGCTGCTCTGGGGGGCAGCCTGCACTACTCACCAGTTTCAGGGGGAATATAAGGCCAGATGCCCTTGCTGCAATGCAGGCCAACTCTGAAGGGCTGTCCCAGCTTCCCTGTGCCTCAGAGGGGTGGCTGAGTCCTTCGTTGAGGCTGCCTCACAGTGCACTTCCCTCTCTGCTCGGTCCTGCTTCCCACCACTCCCTTCCACAGGGGCTGAGTCCAAGAGCCTTCTCTAATCAACTTACTGTGTACTAATCTGCTTCAGAGTCTGCTTCCGGGGAGCGCAACTGTGAAAATTCTCCTTTCCTAGTCTTACCAGGGAAGACAATCAAAAACAAAATTAAAAAAATTGTTTAATAAATTATTAAAGTAACAATACATTACACGGCATTGTGCTTTAGCATACCAGAGTCAAGCTCTCATCCTCTTTGGTTGGGCCACAAAAATGGGGGGTAGGACCCCAAATAGCTGGGAAGAAGAACTGAGATTTACATTTCTTCACAGAAAATGAATGTCCAGAATGGACCCAACACCAGGATAGCAACATTGGAAGCAGCTGCCTGCAGGGCTGAAGGCACAGGTGTAGACAGGGGCCTTAGTTTGAACTCTAGCTCTGCCGTTTACAAACTGTGTCTCTGTCCCACACTCCCCTCATTTGTAGGTGAGAATAATATTATTTACCCTGTGGGCTGTGAGAGACCGAATATATGAACTAATAGTGGCCGAACCATATATAAGAACACAACTCTGACCCACAATCCATAGCAACTGGCCCAGAAAACCAACCCATTGTCTATGGGAAGCAGCCCGGGAAGCCAGCCTTCTATTCTCAAGTCAGACTTGTAGGAAATCAGACCCCCTGTTTCTAGCAAACAATTCAGGAAGCCAAACAGTAACCCCTTGTAGCAATTGGCCCCAAACAGCTAGGACTTGATTAATAACTGGCAGCTTCCCTGATTTTTGTCTCTGCTTTCAACTTAGCGCTAACCAGGGAAAGACAAATTGCACCCCTAACCAATCACATAGGATTTTCTGCTTCTAGTTAGTCCTCCTACAGCTTCCTCATGCCGACACCCTCCAGTCAGGGCACACCTGAGCCTTCCCTTTTTTCCACTGTAAGGCTTTCCCCCTCCTCTGCCTGCCTTTGAGTCTCTGCCAAATGTAAGTGATAGTGGCTGACTCCCTTGCTCTCTCGCAAGCTCTGAATCAATAGCCTCTGCTTGTTCTCATTGGTGTGGTCTTTTTTTATTTCACAGTTATTGTGGAGGTCCCACAGAGACCTGGGCTGGACTGCCTGTTGCCGCAGACCCCAGCCTTCAACCAGGTGCAGTACCCACAGAGGCCCCTTGTGCCTTGTCGCTCCTACCTCACGGAGTCCGTGAGGACATCGCTGGTCAATACTGGGTCTGAACTCTTCTCTTTGCCTTGAGTTCTTTGACTATTTATTCTCAGTTTGGTACTGGGTTTCATGATTGGTTCCCATTTGTGTGGCATCCTTGGTGGAGTCATTTCATCACTTTTCGCTATCTTTTGCACTGCTATTTTGTGTTGTACTATCTCCAAGTTTTTCATCAGAAGGAGAATCATAGGGTGGAACACAGGCATAGTCCCTATAAGCCTGTTGTTTGAAGCTGCCTCACAAAGTTTGCTGTTCTCACTGGACTGGCATCCATTTGGACAAGCTTTACTATGAGTCACCAATAAAACCAGCTGAGCTTTTCCTGTCACGTCAGTTTTGTGTCCAGAGAGCTTGGCTTCGGTCCAGAGAGAGCATTCTCTGATTTTCTGCCTAGGGTGGGAGGCAAAGGGTGCAGATTGTCAGGTCTGCTTTTGGAGGCAGCCAACCCTTAGTTTGGGAGCCCGAGTCACGAGGTGCCCACGCATTACATTCCTGCTGACGGTCGCCACATCTCATGGGGTTGTCTAGGTCTAAACGTCTCCTCTGCCAGGAAAAACTCCTACATCTTTTAGGGACTCTCATCACAGCGCGAATTCTTGTGTCAATCTTTCTAAATAGCATAGGTTCACTGAGGATGATATGGACCTTCAGTGGCCACTGGGGGGAACACTTGATTTGAAGAAAATTGTTCTTTGGAGAGGTCCCTTAGAAAAGGAAGGGAAAATGGGCAGTGTCTTCTGATTGGTATGCAGAGGCCTCCAAACAAAATTCTAAGGCACAAATTGCTTCACTAAAAGATTCTTCGGCTAATGCTGGTGAGCGGTTAGACAAACATAAGCAAGAGCAAACCAGATTTATTTTCCTAGTAAACCCTCCCCTCCAGTCCTCCAGGTGCCTCCCTGTATCCAGCTCTCCCCCTTCCTCCTTATCCTTCTGAACCTCCTCCTTCCTTGCCCTGTGTGCAGACGCTTACGTTTTCCCAACAACTCTCCTAAGATCCCTAAATGACAGTTGCTTCTAAAAATCCATTCTTCCCATGAGCCAGACATGCAAACTACTATAGAATTTAAGCTTTGGATCTAAGCTGAATTAAGAGCTAGAATTAAAGATTTTAAACCCAAACAAGACTAGCAAATATTCATGGACGTAGTTAGAATTCTTTTGAGTGCATATGACCCAGGGTTATCTAACCTATTTCAACTTGTACACCTTAGTCGGAACCTCAGATGCTAAATTCTGAATGGCTAAAGCTGCTTGGACTAACTCAGAACCTGAGATCCTGTAGAAATCTATAGGACCCTTCTTTTCATTTTCAACCTGAAGTTCAAAAAAGGCCAGAAAAGTAGGTCAAAGTCTCCTAAGAGCTATACTTGAAGTATTTCTAATGAAAATTGATTGAACCATAATTAAGTCATGCAAACAAACAAAATGATGAAACTATAGAAGATTTTTGGGATAGATCGGAAAATGCCTTCCAATATTTGAAAGTTAAAGAAGGAGCTAATGTAACAGCAGCCCTTTCCTCTCATTCTGTGGATGGAGTTAAACCTGAAATTGGAGACTTAGTTTAAAAACAAAAATTGGAATATATGATGGTTAATGTTATGTGTCAACTTAACTGGGTCAGGAGGTGCTCAGATATTAGTCAAACATTGTTCTGGGTGTGTCTGTGAGGGTGTTTCTGGATGAGATTAACCTTCTAATGGGTAGACTAAGTAAAGCAGATTGCCTCCTAATGTGAGTGGGCCTCATCCAATCAATTAAGAGCCTGAAAAGAACAAAAAGACTCTCTAGTAGGAGGGAATTTCTCCTGCCTGAGCACCTTCAAGCTGGGACATCTGTTTCTGTTTCTTTCTTGCCTTTGAACTTGGACTGAAACATTGGCTCTTTCGGGGTCTTGAGCCTGCTGGCATCTGAACTGGACCTCCACCATTGGCTCTCTTGGTTCTCAGGCCTTTGGACTTGGATTGGAGCATCACCAGCTCTCCTGGGTCTCCAGCCTGCCAGCTGCAGATCTTAGGACTCGTCAGCCTTTATAATCACATGAGCCAATTCCTTATAATAAATCTTTCTCTCTCTCCCCATTTTTATATAGATATAGATTTTTATATAGATATAGATATATAGATGTATTTATAGATATAGATATCTCCTATTGGTTCTGTTTCTCCGGAGCATTCTGACTAATAGAGAATGGGAAATACTTCCTTTAGCTGAACTATGACACCTGGCAGAACATTCTGAAAAGGCTTTAGAACAAAAGCGAGACACAAACAAAAGTGAACTTGTGGCACTGGAGGTTAAACAGCTAGGTGGCCCACTTCCCAACCAACCACCTACTGACAAGAACATTTGTAGACATTGTAAACAGAAAGGACACTGGAAAAAAGATTGTCCCATCTTATGAAGGAAAAACCAAAACAAAGAAAAATCCCTCAATTCAGATCAATGCGGGTCTCCCAGCAGGGAAAAAGCACCCCACATCCTACCATACCCTTAAATACTGAAGGTGAAGTAACTATAAAAATACAGATGGACGTCTTCATCAATTCCTGGTAGATGTGGGTACCACTGTTTCTGCATTGCACCCTGTCACCATTGCTCCACATCTTCTTCACAGTGAACATACCACACAGTGGTTGATATTTCTAATAACACAGAGATTTTCCCTCTCTTCCAACCCTCACTGTAACCCTTGGGCTCTTGACTGAAAAACATCTCTTCCTGCTCTGTGATGCCACCTCTGCAAATTTAATAGAGGGACCCTTACCCTGCAAATGGAATAATATTAAATGCACATCCATGGGACTGTTTTTTAAGGTTCAAAGGACTCTTCAGTTCATAATCAAGTTGTGTCTTCTCTGGATATGCCTTTGCCCCCTCCATTATACTTAATGTATGCCCCAGATAAGGATCTTGATGCTGTACCTGACACTCTATGGGCCAAAATTTCCACAGACATTGTCAAAATAATAGGAGCAGAACCTCTAAAAGATCACATAGATCCTACCAAACTATTACCTAGATGTCCGCAATATCCCTTGAAGCCAGAAGTAAAGAGAGCAAACCTATAGTTGGAAGCTTTTTATCCAAAGGTCTTCTTATGCCCTGCCCTAGCCTGTGTAATGCTCCCATCCTGCCAGTAAAGACACCAAATGGATGAAGATGTTGATTTGGTCAAGATCTTGGTTCCATCAACAAAACTGTTATCCTTCACTTCCTGGCAGTACCTAACCCAGATACCATCCTGTCATCAACTCCTCCTGAAACCACTTGCTTCACCGAGGGGATCTTTGCTCTGCGTTTTCGACTGTGCCTCTGGACTGGGAGAGTCAACACCTTTTTGCCTTCACCTGGAGAGGACAACAGTGTAGCTGGACAGTCATGCCCCAGGTGTTCACTGAAGCCTTCTCCTACTTTTCCCAGTCCTCGATGAAGATTTAAAAGATCTAAATTTCCCCTGTGATTCACTTTTGATACAATACATAGATGATCTGCTGCTTTGTTTGGGAACAAGGGAGCCTATAGAAAGGATCGCGTTTGCTTGTTCTCAGCCTAAGCGGAAAGGGACATGAGGTTTCAAAAGATACATTACAATTTTGTCATTATTTCATTATTTACAGCATGATTTACTTAAAGAGGGAAAGACACTCTCTCCTAATAAAGATAAAGATGATAAAGATAAAGATAAAGGCTATCCAGACTTATCCTAGATCCCTCCAAAATGACAACTGAGGGAATTTCTGCGTTTAACTAAATGTCGCAGACAAGGGGTGCTCAATTTTCCTAAGACTGCAGCACCTCTTTATGAATTGACTAAGTTCGAAGTAAGACACCATCTGCTCTGAGAGTCCGAACATGAACAGACTCTGTAACCTGAAGAAGGCTCTTTAACAGCCTCCTCCCCCAGGCACCCCGAACTGCAAAAAGTCATTTCGTCTATTTGTGCATGAGTGATCTGCACAAGCTCTTGGGGTTTTAGCTCAACTTCATGGGAACCATCAAAAACCCATCACTTACCATAGCCTCACCCTTGATCCAGTTGCGAACACTTATTCCCCTTGTCTTAGGGCAGTCGCTGCTGCTGCAAAACTTGTTGATGCTTTTGCTGCTCATGGCTTGACCTTATGGTTCCTCAGGCAGTGCAGATATTACTACTGACTGAGAACGCAAAACAATTTCAGCCAGCCAATTAACCTCTTAAGAGATTCTATTAATCCTAACAATTTTATTCACCACCGTAATACCCTGAATTCGGCCAGTCTCCTGCCCCCACCAGAAGAAGGGGAGCCTCGTGATTGTTGTACCTCCATTAGGGAACTCTCTGTCCCTCACTCAGATTTATTAGGGATTCTTATTGAGAATACTAACCCAATATTATTTGTTGATGGATCATACCTCAAAACTGAAACTTGAAGTTATCAAGCAGGATATGCAATCACTAATCTAAGAATATAGTCCTTGACCTGAGGTAAGATCAGCCCAGATGAAAGAACTTATTGCACTTACTAGAGCTTGTCAACTAGCCGAAGACCAGAGAGTAAACATATGTACGTGATAGCAGATAGGCTCTCGGGGTAGTACATGACTTTGAGACGCTTGAGAAACAAAGAGCATTTCTCACTTCTGCTGAAACTCCCATTAAAAATAGACAGCAAGTTAAAGAACTTTTAGATGCACTCCTATTTCCTAGAGAGGTGGCTATAGAGGTTGAGACTCATGTAAAAAGATAATATGGAAATGCTCTAGCAGACCATTATACCAAACAAGCTGCTTTAACCAAAATTATGATCCTATCTAAACCCTCAAAGGATAAATCCCTGGAAGGATTCAAAGAGGCCATTTTAAAATAGCACCATTTGGTCCTCATTTTGAAAGGGGAGGTTGGGAAGCATCTAGTTGTACCCTTCACTCAGTGCACTCTCTGGCACTTTTAAGATGGCCAGTTGGTAACACCAGATGATTTCAAGTGGATATTAACTAAGTTTCTCCATGAAACTACTCATCATGGAATAGACAAATTGGTTAGTATCTTGAATCAACATTGATGGGGAAAGTTTGGAAAGACAGCAGAGAGTATTTTTGGATCATGTGTACCTGTCAACAGCATAATCCTGGAAAAACTGGAAAGGTGGGACATGATCAGGAGCCAAAACCTCCAGGTCCCTTTGAGCACCTTCAGATGGATTTCATCCACCCTCCACCCTCCATGGGATTCGAACATGTTTTAGTTATTATATGTCTATTTTCAGAATGAGTTGAAGAATTTCCTTGCTGAAAAGTTAAAGCCCTTACAGTTATTAAAAAACTGCTTGATTTTGGGTTTCCAACCTAGGACATTCCAACTTTTATATCAAGTGATCGCAGCACACACTTTACAGGAACCATTATAAAAGAACTCTGTAAGACATTACCTCTTGCTCAAAAACAACACTGTCTTTACCACTCACAGTCTAAACCTGGAAAGGTTGAAAGGACCAATGGCATCTTTAAATTAAAATTAGTAAAACTTTCAGAAACTCTTGAGCTTCTTTGGCCAAAAGTACTCCCACCAGCCCTTATGGCCATACAGTCTACTCTCTCAGGGACACATTGATTATCCACCTATGAATTAGTAACTGGAAGGTCCATGCATTTAGGATTTCACCTTTGTTGATGAAAATAATCCATAACCAATCTATAAATGAAAATTGGGGTGAGTTTATTCTGAGCCAGATCTGAGGACTAGCTTAGTCTGGGGCCCTTCTTCCCCAAGAAAGGAAGGGCACCAAAGAAGTAGAGGTGTAAAGAGTGGTTAGATACCCTCAAAGAGCATGTTTCACGTATGATTGAAATGTCCCTTTTACAGTAGTCATAAGATTTCTCTGTCAGCACACCACCTAATATACAGAGCAGGTAGTAGGTCTGCTGTCTCGATGGACACAGCAGGGTAGCAAGTTTGTTGTCTCCAGCTGGGTGCTCACAGGGTGGGCGCAGCAATCAGTTCCTAGCCTAGGGAAAGATGCTTATCCTTAAGGAAATGCCAATGTGGGGGAAGTTGCATCTTCATCTTAAGGCCATTTGTTCTTGTTATTGGGACATAAAAAATGCTTAAAGCAGATGTAGAATGCATGCTCAAGGGCCACGTCAGGCCTTTTTTGGAAAACAAGGTCAGACCTAATTAGGTTTACAACAAATGGCTTCCTCATATACTCCAATATATCCTATTGCTTGCCATTTGTTTGTCACGTCCAATATGAGGTTCTGCCCTGCTGTGTGTAGACATGGCAAAACATTGCAAGGGACTCATGGACTATACCCAGTCCTATCACCAACAGGTTAAGGTCACCTCCCCACAACATTTTCCTAAATAGCCTCTTCATGATCTTCAACCAGGAGATTTCACCTATTGGAAGAGACATCAGAGAAAGACTGCCTTTGAAACTTGTTGGAAGGGGCCCTATCAGACACCATTAACAAAAAGGACAGCAGTGAAATTCCAGGGAGTTAATCCTTGGGTCCGTGTTTCACAACTAAAGAAGAAATTCAGAATTCCACACGATTGGAAGGCTCTTCCAATAGGGGAAATCAAACTGAGAATTCTCAGTGATCCTCCAGAAGCAGCTGCTCTTCAGAAGTAGACAGCTGACCCAAGACCTTCAGAATAAGCAGATGACAATGGATAGTGGGCACTTCTGCCCAAGATGTTGGACCAAGACCCCTATCTAATTCCTGTTTTGTTTATCTATTTGCTTATAATCATTCTTCTCATTTTCTACAGGCCCCTTGTTCTTGTCCACTCATAATGGCCCTTTTCCTCTTTTCTTACCTCCTTACTATAATTGTTAGGTCAGAACATACTCATGCCAACATCATTCTTAGATTATACAGAGAGTAACCATTGCCCTCAATCTTACTGACTCCTGGGCGTGCTAACCATTACTAGACCCTGTGATAAAAACCTCTGGGCAATTTTGGTTTTATTAACTGGGACCAAAGGGATTTATAGCTGATAGTGTGTTCACTTGTACCTACATGGAAAATTGGCCTTAAACAAATTAACATGGGACTTTGCTAGTATTCCTTTATCTCATAAAAATAACCAATAATTACATTCTATTGATCAGATCCTAGGTAATTCTAAATTTGAATTCAACAAACTTCGTAGGGCAGTGGGACAAATACTTACTGCCCGGAAGAGATTGATAGAGATCTTAATATGTAACCTAGCAAAGGTAAGGTCTTGGCTTTGACCTCATGTCATGAATAACTCCTTTTTTTCCTGTACATCTATGTGCCCCTACTGGACACCACTTCCTTTGTGGCCTGGATACCTGGTCTTGTTTGCCTCAGACTAACACCTCAGACATGTTAAGAATAGTATTCTGAGGCTTGTCTGAACACAGAGACTCAAATTCTGTAAGTCATCAAGTTTGCACTTAGATATGAGCCTCAAAATGAGACCACTGTTTGTTATTCAGGCATACTACCTGGGGGAATTACTGACTGATTGTTTATGCAAACAATCAGAGCAGTGTTCCCATTGGTGGGAATCATACAAATAGAAAAGGCTGTAAGAAATCTATCATTAATCTGGCAGAAGTCATTAAAGACACCATCTCTGCCCTAGATAGAATACAGACCAGTCTCATCTCATTGGCATGTGTTGTGATGGGCAATTGCATTGCTCTAGATTTCTTGTTGATTAGTCGTGGTGGCATCTGCGCCTTTGTTAATGCTTGTGCTTGGATCAATGAAACAGGCAAGGTGGAACAGGGTATAGATTACCTTGAGAGAAAAGCTATTTGGCTTTCTAAGATTGATCCTCATGGCCTATGGGATTTGTTTTCTTGGCCTGGGTTGAGTAATTGGTGTTCTTGGTTTTGAAGCACCTTACAGGGACTATTGATTGTTCTTGTTTTTGTCATAGTGGTCATGATACTGGTCCATTGCATTCTATCCAGACTCTTAAATGCTTATATGTAGCTGCTCTCTCATCAGATGATCACCATGATGATGAAACAACAAAAAAGTTGAGAATATCTTGCAATATGGTTGACTATGAAGATGACTGGATAGTCTGAGTGGTAAAAATCTTGATCCCTCGTTTTCCCTGAATTGATCAGCTTCTTGCAAATGAGAGAATGACCAAAAGGTAGGACTGGGAGACTGAATATACAAATGAATAATGGCCAGACCATATATAAAAAAGAGAACTCTGACCCACAATCCACAGCAACTGGCCCAACCCATTATCTACAGTAACCAGCCCAGGAAGCCAGCCTACTATCTGGAAGTTAGACTTGTAGGAAGTTAGACCACTATCTCTAGTAAATAATCCAGGAAGCCAAACAGTAAAAGCTGTATCAATCAGCCTAAGATGATCAGCACTTGATTAATAAGCGACAGCATCTCCAATTTTTGTTCCTGCTTCCAACTTAAGACCAACCAGAGAAAGACAAATACTCATCTTTAATGAATCCCAGAGGATACCCTGCTTCTGGTTAGTCTGCCTACAGCTTCCCCCATGCCAACAGCCTCAAATCAGGATATACCCAAAGACTTCCCTTTTTTCCACTATAAAACTTCCTCACTCCTCTGCCTGACTTTGAGTCTCTGCCAAAAGCAAATGATGGTGGCTGATTCCCTTGCTATAGCAAGCTGGGACGGGAAAATACAGCCTTTACTTGTTTGCATTTGAGCAGTCTTTGTTTATTTCTACAGTTGTTATGAGGAGTAAATGTGTTAACATTTGAAAACTTCTTAGAAATGGTTCATGGCACATAATAAATGCAATAAAAATGTTTGTTTTAAGTAAAGCAAATAAAAAGCAGTTCATGGCTTAAAGGTAACATCTAGCCTTCATAGTTTCCTCATAGATATTTTACTTGGTATTGTATCCTTCTGTTTATTATAATAAGCCACTTTTATTTCCAGTGGTTATTTTAATTATCAGAAGTTGTTAAGTGGAGAAATCTACCTACATAGTCTGGAGAAGATTCTGTGGCAGACACTAAGCCAGACATGTGTCCATTCCTTCTTTCCAAATGGCTTCTAGGAGGGTTTTCTCCACACCCCATCTTTATAGGTTCCGGTGTTAGTTTCTCAGATTTCCCACTGACTCTTTGATTCTGTCTGTCTCTCTGGGCCCCAAACCCCTGGTTCTGGAAAGTTTTCTTCCCTTGTTCTGCTATTTGGTGGATCCCTAAAGACTACCCTTATCCATTATGTTGCCATGTACACATATCAACTACACTATCTCTTCTGACCTTGTCTGAAGGCAACATTCTATCAGAAAATTCTATATACACAGATTTATATCTCTGATTTATCAGCCTATAAGAATCATCCTATAAAATGCCTAGAAAAATGTCTAACTCTTGCTTCCACTTTGAGATTGTAGCATGCAGACACTTGGGCACCTGACTTCACAAGCCCCTCTTAATCCATTACAGTGTCCCAGACTGGGGACCAGGGTAAATGAGGCCCTGTCAACTTGGCCTCGGGGGGCTCAAAATTTTACTTTAGGAAACTGGCATGTCTGGGTTTCAGATTGTCCCCGGTCTTCTAGTGTCCACAGTGCATTTAGATTCATTCCTCTCCCTTTGGTTGTATATACCAGCAAGCGATAAAGGTCCAGTTCTGGCCTGGAGATTGATGGTGACTAAAGAGGTTTACAAGGAATATGTATGGATTCCAGTTTAGTTTCAATAAGCAGCTCTGAATTTTCTTTACACTTGCTTTCATATCAATGTGCTATGCTATTAGTGGAAGTGGGGTCCTGATTTTGGTCCCTATGGTCTGGGCAGCAGAAAACTCAGCTCAATTAGAAACTTAGGCTTGTGCACAAACGCTGCTGGAAATGGAGGAGGATGGCTCTGGGGGCTGACTTGGGGCTCTGGTGGACCGGCCTTGGTTTTATGTTATTGTGGATCCTAGAGAAAGTAGACACTGGGGAAAAAGTGTTTCTAGAAGGTCCCAAGATGGGCCTCTAGTATCCTAATTTCCCTGGATCCTGGATCCTGAAGCCTTGGGACTGATAACTGGGACCCTGTATCATCAAGGAGGGTAAACTTTAGGGCCATCCTGGAGTTCAGGGTCCTGGCCTGGGCTTCAGACTACCTCTGGTGGTCGTGAGCTATACTTGGGCTTATTTTCCTGAAACTACCCATCAGAAAACAGGAGGCTTGTTGCAATGAGCCTAGCCTATTGCCAATGAGGTTGGTTTAATGTTGCCCCTAGAAGCTCCAGGCTGTGTTGGATTTGGCACCTCTATTTTGTTAAAAAAGCTTGCAGACCTGATGGACTTAGTTGCAGGCTGCTTGGAGTAGAACTTTTAATCTCTTACAGAAGCAACCCAGTGGCAGGCCAGGTAGCATTGAGGTTAGACTGCGAAATGAAGGCATTAGAACCTGGCCTTTTGTCTGTGTAGTCAACCAGGTGGCCCCTCGGGAAAGGGAGATCAACTCTTACTTGGAGGGAGATTAACTGATATTGAAAAAAAGAACTTCAATAGGATGTAAACACTTAATAGTTGAAGCAAAAGAGGGTGTGTGGAATAGGTTTCTAATGGAAGAGGGATTGGAAAGAGGTAACTCAAAGTAGTTTAGGAAGATGACAGCTTGGCTTGAAAGCTGTGGAATCAGCGGAGGGGTTCGATGGTAGGACTCTAGGCTCCAACAAGATGTAGCCAGATCTCTCTAAGAGCCACCCTCCATTTGGGAGCGAGCCTGCCCTCGGAGAGGCCTATGGAGCCTCTGCCCATACAGAAGCAGCTTGTGAAATTGAGTTCATGAAAGAAAAGCTTGGTAGCAAATCACAAGGGACATTTGAGGAGAAAAGAAACTCTGCTAGTGACAGCAGACACCAAAGTTGGAGACAGAACGACTATTTAATATAACAGGTGACTCTGAGGCATTAAGAATGCCTAAGAATGTTATTTTAGCAGGCAGAGCATTGGGGAAGCATGAAAACTCCATAAGAAGTTGTTTATATACTAAAGTCACTTATTTTTTGTTTCTTTGATTGTTTTTTAAAGATTGGCACCTGAGCTAACATCTGTTGCCAATCTTATTTTTATTTTATTTTACTTTTTTCTTCTTCTCCCCAAAGTCCCCCAGTACATAGCCGTATACTCTAGTTGTAGATTCTTCGGGCTCTACTATGTGGGAGGCTGCCTCAGCATGGCCTGATAAGCAGCGGTAGGTCCGTGCCCAGGATCCAAAGTGGTGAAACCCTGGGCCGCCGAAGCAGAGCATGTGAACTTAACCACTCGGCCAAGGGGACCAGCCCTAAAGTCGTTTATTTTTTAGAAAAATATTTCAGAATCAGATATGTATTAGTCAGTGTTCTCTAGAGAAACAGAACCAATAGGAACAGAACCTGTATATATATTTATTTATTACTTGTAGAAATTGGCTCACACAGTTATGCGGTTGAGAAGTCCCATATCTGCTGTCTGCAGGTGGAGGATCAGGAAAGCTGGTGGTAGACAGTTGTCCCTGCTTATCTGCGGTTTCGCTTTCCACAGTCTCAGTTACCTGAGATTGGCCACGGTCTGAAAATATTAAATGGAAAATTTCTGAAATAAACAATTCACAAGTTTTAAATTGCGCACAATTCTGAGTAGCGTGATGAAATCTCATGCCATCCCGTCCTGCCTGGGACACACATGGGTCACAATGCCTGCATCATTCACCTCCCTTCATCTCATCACGCGGGCATCATATCATCTCACATCATCACAAGAAGATGAGTGAGTACAGTACAATAAGATATTTTGAGAGAGAGAGACCATATTCACATAACTTTTATTACAGTATATTATAATTGTTTCTATTTTATTATCAGTTGTTGTTAATGTCTTACTGTGCCTAATTCATGAATTAAACTTTATCATAGGTATGTATGTTTAGGAAAAAATATAGCATATATACTATGTTCAGTACCATCTGCAGTTTCAGGCATCCATTGGGGGTTTTGGAACCTATCCCCCGTGGGTAAGGGAAACTACTGTAACTCAGTCTGAGCCCAAAGGTCTGAGAACCAGGGTGGCTGACGGTATAAGGCCTGGAGTCTGGAGGCCCAAGAACCAGGAGCTCTGTTGTCAGAGGGCAGAGGAAGATAGATGTATCAGCTCAAGAAGAGAAGAGGGATTTCCCCCTTCCTTCACTTTTTTGTTCCGTTTGGGACTCCAACGGATGGGACGATGCCTGCCCACACTGGTGAGGGGGATCTCTTTACTCAGTTTACTGATTCCAATGCTAATCTCTTTCACAGACACCCTCACAGATACACCAAGAAATAGTGTTTTACCAGCTATCTGGGCATCCCTTAGGCCAGTCAAGTTGACACATAAAATTAACCATCACAAGGTGTTTTATAACAAATCCGTGCAGATCAAGCATGTGTTAAATGGGGTTATTATAAAGGAATTCATAGAGCTGCTTATTATTATCTTTCAAAGCCGGCTGCAGGCACAATGTCACAGAACAATTCAGCGTAAGCCATTCTGAGGACTAAAAATGATGTGGTGCTGGTATCTAGTTCTATGATTGTCAGGAAAGAATGCTCTTTTTATTACCAAGCAATTACCCGTAAAATCATGCTTTGAAACTGCACTTTTGATCAGCATTGAATGGCAGAATTGTGAGATTATACTCTTTCACAAATTCTGGATGGATGATGCTCTAAGTTTCCAATTTGGGGCTTGACGATGCTCTAATTTTCAGTTTGGAGCAGACATATATACTTTATTAGATAGTTGAGTTGGGGTAGTCAAATGTCATGTTTAGAAAACTGCAAGCTTGTTTCATGAATTAAGCATGAGTTTATTATTTTAATCGTATTTTATTATTATTAAAAAATGCAGGAGATTTTCCAACACAAAAACAAACTGGACAATGAATTCTAAATTCTTATACAATATAGCATGGTCATGATATCCTTATGCTTTCCAACATAAAAAAAAGACATCTAAATTTAAGTAATGTTAGTTTTTGGTGAATCCTTCAAGATAAAGTGGTTGTATTACACACCTCTTAGGAACCAAATAAGCTTGCAATGTGGTGGTTTTTGGCAGTAGTTTTTGATGACGTTTACCAAAACCTCTGATTTTGATTTTGAATAGCTGATTTTGGGTAAAACCTTCATATAAGAATTAGATAGCAGGGCCAGGAGTATATTATTGCCCCTCCTGGTCTGTGGCATAAAAGCCACACAACACAGAGGAGGAGAATTCTTTTTTCTTTCCATTTAAAAAACAAAACACAGGTGTGTGTTGATGTTTTAACATCTGAAAAAAAAATCATAAAAGCTGAATTTATTGCTAATTTGAGGAAGGGAATTTTCATGGATCAAAGGGTTACTCTTTTAAAAATGCCATTGACTATACTCTTTCTGTTAGACAGAACTGTTAGACAAATATCAAGGATTAGGTGCTACCGCTGAAATGGTTGTTTAATAATTCTAAAAGAGGGTACTCTTTCTTTGGTGCGCTATTATAATTATTATTAAAGAACAATAAAATAGAGTATATAAAGTAAAATATTTGGCAAGGTGTTCTTGCTTCCCACCCTAACTTCTGTTTTTGACTTTTAGCTTTTCCCTTTGCTATTTACCATAATATTCCTAAATAACATATTTATATCACTATTTTGTAATTCCTCCATCCCCAATTTCCACAATGGAAGATGAATATTTCATTCTTTTATACTCCCCCATCCCTACACATATAACACGTCGTCCTACTAATATTATCACATATATGATAAATCAATATTTATGTTTATTTTATTATGACTATGTACATATTGTTCACAGCTCAACTATGTAGTGTACTGTAATTTTGTTTACTTTTTTATACAACTTTTTGTTTTCTATGTATTAAATATAGTATTTGTTTTAATTTTCTAACTTTTTTATTGACCTATTTAATTTAGTCCCAAACTGCATTGGTCAGAAATGTAAATTTTGTCACAATACCTTCAAACACATAAGGTCTTCTTTCTTTCTCTCTCCTTTCTCTCTCTCTCTCCGCTCCCTCCTTCTCTCCCTATCTTTCTCTCTCACCCTCTAGCTCCCCCTCCCTGTTCTTTTCCCCCTTGGTGACTTTCTTGCTGCAGCCCTGAGTTCTCCTGACCCAATCACTATAGATTCTCTCCAGGAAGGTTTCCGAATGTTGGTTTCCCTTTTACTATCACCCTCGAAATTCTTTTGGCCTCTTTCCTGCATTGAATTCCATGCCGTCTTCTTTCTTAGATTACTTCCATACTTGGTCCTCCAGAAACTTCTAGGAGAAGGATGCCTGTGAGGTTAACTTTTTGAGATTTTGCATGTTTGAACGTGTTTTTATTCTCTTATACTTGAATGCTTTCAATTTTGTATTGGTCTGCTCAGGATGCCATCACAGAATACCACTGGCTGGGTGGCTTATTCAACAGACATTTATTTTCTCACAGTTTTGGAGGCTAGAAGTCCAAGATCAAGGTTCCAGCTGATTCGGTGTCTGGTATGAACTCTTCCTTGCTTGCCAACAACTGCCTTCTTGCTATGTCCTCACTGGTCCTTCCCTGGTGAGTGTGGAGAGAGAGCGAGTGAGCTCTCCAGTGTCTCTTCTTATGAGGGCACTAATCCTATCAGATCAGGCCCCACCTTTATGACCTCATTTAACCTTAATTACTTCCTTAGAGGGTCTGTGGCTAAATAGCCTTTCTCATTCACCTTGTTGGGCACTTGGTGGATATTTTCAATTGAGAAATTCATGGTCTTCAGTTCTGGGACGTTAAAAAAATTTTCTTCTCTATTTCTTTTCCTTTGTTTTTTTTTTAGGAGATCATGTTTTTCTGATTTAGATCTCCTGATCTGATCCTTTAATTTTCTTACTAAATTTGATTTCCTGTACGTTTCTTTGTTTTTTTATTCCCAGTCTGTTTGTTGAATTTTGGTATCTGTTTACATAGTTCTGAGGTCAGACAGTGTATACTGTTCTTCCTACTACACGAAGGCAGCTACCCCTGATTGTATTTACTAATAAGAATGAAAAAAATTGCTAAGTCTCCACTAATTGCCAGGGGCTATGTTAATTTGCTCCAGAGAAGATATCACATCTGAATGACAGCAGTGGTTGGCATCACCATCTGCTACTGTTTGTAATAACCTATAGTCATCTTTGTGCCCTAGCTGGCTTTTGCATTGGGCAAACACACCTGTTAAGTGGTATTGTGTTAAGAATTACCATCCTTAGTATCTACAGTAGTCAAGTTCATAGAAACAGAAAGCAGAATGATGATTGCCCGGGGTTGAGGAAGGGGAAAATGGAAAGTTATTGTTTAATGGGTATGGATTTTCAGTTTTGCAAGATGAAAATGTTCTGGAGATCTGTTGCACAACAATGTGAATATACTTAACACTACCGAATTGTATACTTAAAAATGGGTAAGAGGTGAAATTATCGATTATGTGTTTTTAAAACAATTAGAAGAAAAGAATTTCTGTCTCTTGTCTGCATTTCTCAAATGTTTGATGGTGGTGCTAATTGCTGCAATTGTCCAAGAGGTGTACTGTTGTATTTGGTTTATTATTTTGGAAAGAGTTGAGGCAGTTCTAGAGGGTTCCACTCTGCCCTTCCTACCCAAATATCCCTCAATTCACGGGCCTGAGAACCAAAGTGAAGATTCTACCAGTTACTAAGTACATCTATTCCCACTCTACATTCTGGGATTGAGGGAATAACCACAGATAGGATGGATCTCTGGTCTCACTGGACCCACTGGGTGATCCATTTGGTCCAACACACCATTTATCCTCTCACCTCATTATTGTGGTAATTGTGCCCATCTTGTCCGTGCTGGCGATGGCTACCACCTGTCTTCTACTATTCAGGGATCCCATTCTTTCCACTGAAACCAGGGAGCATGGTTCCATTGCAGCATCTCCCCCTGTTGTCATGGGCTTATAGAGGCCAGCTGCCATAGAGCTTTTCAAAGATACTGATTATCTCCCTTCCCTACCAATAAATAACTTCCCTTCTCATCAATAAATATCTTAATTTCCTAGTGTTTCGATGAATGAAGTGTCCTCAGGTCCTTCTAGAGGGTAAGGTTAGGTTGAGATCTGGTCCAACATTTCCATCTCATTGAGCTTTTGGATTCCTTCTACAGTAAACCAAAATTTTTGACATTTTAGCCTCATTGACTGCTTGTCACTGTTGAGTCCAGGCTTCAATTAACCAATCCAGTAGACTGTTACCACCACTTCTGGGTGCTGAAGCCAATGCATTAAATTCTAACTCTTGGGTAAGTGGACCTATATCAATAAATGTAGTCCAATCAAACTTTATATTTCAGTTTCCCTGGTGTCACACTCTTCAGATCATTCATATAAGTGCTCTTCAGAATCCTGAAGCAGACAATGCACTTCTTTGTCTGAGCTCTGTTAGTACCAAACTCCTATTATGAACTTGGAGGCAAGAAATGGTTGAGGTCTTGAGGAGAATAAGCATCCATTTTTGAAGCAACAACCCCAGGTACAGTCATTGAAATTTTTTTCTCTCCCAGAAGGCTGTATCCTTCAGATGGAGAGTGGGGAGGGGTTAGCTCCACTCTTAAGGAAGGTTCAGAAATATTTGGGAGTTTGAAGTTCTCAGCCTCATTTCTAACTGCTCAAATGACTGCTTCCCATGTCTCAGGTTCCCACTCCTTCACTACCAGCCGATACTCTTATCTTGGTGAAGAGACATGGTAGGGCTGAGCACTTAATAGGTTTTCTAACTTTACATGTCCTAAAATCAGGCCTGCTCTTGGTCCTCAGCCATATCTTCTCTGTGACTCCATAATACGTGGGACTCTTTAAACCCTGCCTTTGAATCGTTCTGATTTTCCACTCATGTTTTGAGTTGGATGGTCACAAACTCCAATTTCTTCTTCTCCCTGTGTATACTTTCTTGGGCCATCAGAAGCCAGCTGGCCCCACGATCTTTATAAGCCACCCCACAAATTTTACAAGCACTATTGTTGCCATAGCAGTGATATGTTCCAGACATTTTTTCTCTCAGCAACTTGCCTTCTACCTCCAGTTCATCCCGTGCGATGTGATAATTTGTGTAATTGTGATGCCAACACATACCATGGATTACTTGAATTCCATTTTCTCTTAACAAGGAGGTTATTTGTGAACTTCTCAAATCCCAGAATTCCATTGTAAAGTCTTTTTCCCGGGATCAGTCCAGGCACCATTTACTTTATCAGTCAGAGTCCTGTCAGAAAGCAAATGGTATACTCAAAGTAGTTATTTTGAGGAGAGCTTAACAGGGGACTATTTATACAGGTGTAGGTAAAGTTTAAGGAACCAACAGAGAATAAAGCAGTACTATAGTATGGGAATTGTGGAGAGCTGATACCACCCTCGTGAAGATGTAAGGGGAGGAAGTGGAACCCTTTGGGAGAAGACTGCCAACTCAAACAACCTGGAAGGGAGGGTATTGAGGGAGATGAGAGAGAATGAGTCCCTTGACCTCACTCCTTTCCTCTGATCTTTTCCCAGTGCCTTCCATTGGCCAAATCCTACCAAAAGTCAGAAGCCACAGGATCCCATTGATGTAGTTTGTTCTAGTCAACCTCCTAAGGCTCACATTAGGGTAGAGAAAGGTTAAGAATAAATATCAGAGAGCAAATAGAAGATGTTCAGAATAGGGGCTAACTGTAACATAGTCTAAAATATTGGCCTGCCTGCCTGCCAGAAGTAAGTGTCAAATTTCTCCCAGATTTATAATACCTATATACTATTCTGTATTGTCTGGCTTAGAGAATATATATATAAACTTTACAAGGAATTTTCTGTTTAGGTTGATCTATGTCCCTTGAAGAACGTCTTATAGGAAAGTAGAGGTCCCATTTCTGAACAGTTCTAGATAAAGCCTCATTTAGTCCATTTTCAATGTAGAAATAACTTCCAATATAAAAATAGTCTTTTATTATTCCAAGCAGTCAGGAAAAAAAAAAAAAAAAGAATCACAGCTAAAAGGAATTACTTGAATTTTGTAACCTGGGATCTTCTCAGGAACGAGGTGATGGGGTAGAGAGAAGAGACCCAATGTAGAGATATTAAAATGCTGTGATTGTTAGGCTTTGGAGACTGGATTGAGGGGGCGGAACCTGGAATGGTGCCCAGTGTCTTGCTTGGATGAGTGGTTGGATAGTGGTGTTTTGACCAAGACTCGGAATACCAGAGGTGTTGTAGGATTGGGTTGAGAAGATACTCACTGTGTCTAGGCTGAATTTGGGGATACTTCTGGGACATGTCAGTAGCAATGTAGAGGAGACTGACTTTGGGAACCCAGGAAGGATCTCCAACCTGGAGATGCAGATTTGGGTCCTGGGCTTGGAGATGTTCTTGTGACATGGATAGAGGTGGTGATTACTCTAATTCTCTTTAGAAATGTCCTAGCAATAACACAAACCAGAAAAGTCACATATCTCAGGGAAAGGGGAGATACTGTTCTACTTCTGCTCAGAAGCCAAAAGCGGTTGCAAAAGTGCAGTTGGGAGGATCCCCAAGGCAAACTCGACTGGGTCGTGGTTTTGTCTTGGGCCGGCCCAGATGGTGGGCCAGCTGAATAAATGCAGGTTCAGGGGGCACTGAGCTGCCTCTGAGGCGAGCCGGGTTCAGAGTGTGACTCACTCTCTGTGACAGCCGGGTGTAGAGACGAGAAAATGCTGGCCACCTGCCTCCCTCCAGGGCTGTAATTAGCTGAGGTTTTTCTGCCTTTTGTCATGTTAAATGGTGCCTGCCAGTGCCTTTCTTCCAAGGGGCTTGTGCTTAAGCTGGGAGAGAAGAGAGTGAGTCACTCCCTTTCCCAGGCTGCTCTTAAGGAACTCAAGCTTTCTTAAGCAGACCCCAGGGGAATCCATTTGGGTTCAATATGAAATTCATCTTTATTTCAGCATTACTCACTCCTTTCAAACTAGTTCCCATTTCCTGGGGAGAAGCATCCCTCTGCTTGTCCAGCGCTTGTTTCTTGGGGGTCCTGTGTGGATTTCGCCTGTTTGCTAGGGCTCTCAGGCAGCGCAGGCTAAAGTTCTCTCAGATCTTGGTAAGTAGCCAAGCTCCACATCTTTCAAACGCACCGATTGTCCGATAGCCTGTTTATATCAACCCAACCTCCAAACGCTCCCAGGGTAATGGCCACAAGGAAGGGATTGAGAAGAGAATCTGTCTACAAAACAAACATCCATTTCAGCGCCTTCCTGGGGTCGCCAGAAGGTTCACTTCCCAAGGGCTTTGGGAGTTATCCTTCCTTGGATGTACACTCTAGTCTCTGAGTTGATTTACTAGAAAAGCCTTCACCAGATGTGATGCGGCTCAGGCCATCTGCTCTAAGCTTTAACGTGCTCCATGCCTTACAGAACGGGAATCCGTGATCTGTAACAATATGTGGTTTGAGGTCACCTCCAGCTACCCCTGTTTATTGTTTCAGAGCAGCAGAGCTGTGAGAAACAACAGCGCTGTTCGTTAGGAGGTGATCTAAAATAGCTTTAAATAACACAATTAAAAAGGCTTAAATTGGATAGACTTTGTAAGAGGCCACAGAAAGAAATGAGGGAGGGGAGAATCCAGAATCTTTCTTTTTTCAGTCTTGTAGGACAAAGTGGTGCTCTCTCCTTTGGGCCTTCCCTTCGCGGTTTCCCCATGCCTCAGAATGGCTGGCATTTCCGCTAGTGCAGTGTTACTACGATGGAGCTTTTCAGAGGAAGCTCCTGTTGTGTCTTTAGCTGTAAGAAGTAGAGTTTCCCATATTTTCATACACCCAAAATCCATCAACATTTTCTATGAGACAGAGGCCAGCACTGGAGGATGATGGAGGTGGATTTTCCTTTGTTGTCAGAAGTCCTGGTTCACGATTGGTCAATATTTTTTAGGTAATAAAAGCGGGCTTGACTTTAATAAAATATCTTAACAAATAAACATGAAAATTTGCCAAAGATATACATTAGGGGCCTGACTGCTTATATCACAAACTATAGGTCTGTGTTTTTTTAGAAAAAGTTTTCCTTTTGCGACTCCCTAAAATGGTTTATTTGAAATTTGATTTAGACACATTCAAATATATCTAACACATAGAAAAAGAGTTACTTCAATTTTGATACTCATCTTATAAAAAGATGCAGTGTGTACTTCTAAGCCAAAAAAAAAAAAAAAGTGCCCTAAGTATTGATTATAAGGGCATCAGTGTTCAAATATTAACTTCTTTATTTTATGCCCAATGCTCTGGTGTCTAAACAGTAAGTTTTATGTTAGCTAGCTAACCAGTTGTAAAGGAAATTGCTTTTCCTAGGTTTCTCTGACAATAATAGATCAAGCTATGGTGTACTTTTCCTAAGCAAGCTTAATGATCCAGTGTCCAGTGTATGCTTGACTTACTAGAAAGCAGTGAAGGGAAGCACCGGCTGTATTTGCGCTGATCTACAGTGGGTGAGAGAGTTGCCTGCGAGTGGCTAGCAGAGTCCCATGGATATCTGTGTGTCCATTCATGGAGCACGTGGAAAGGACCCAGCTACATGAAGGCTGTTGGCAGAACAAAGATCGTGGTTATCTCCTCCATCTCATGACAGTCACTTCTTTGCAACTAAATAGGAAATAAGGAAGGCGTTGAGATTGTCGATGGATCTGTTATTTGTTAAGACTTGGGAGAGGATTATTCTTGTGTCTATTTTGGCTTTTTCCACAAGGTTACGTGACTTGATGTACAGAGGGTTTTCTGTTCTGAGGAGCAGCCAGAGTATGTTCCATGTTTTCCCTTTCTCAGAGGGCACGCTTCCACGCGAAGACTCCCTTCTAATAGGTGTCTCTTAGAAAGGCCTTCATCTCTCACATGGAGGGAGGTTTTTATGTTTGCCTTGAAGTTCCCATTAGAGTTCTAGAAAAACTCTGAAAGGAGTCTAAAGCTAATGGAAATCTCTTCTCTCAAGAAGTTTTTGGTTATGCTAAGAAGTAATCTAGGACACTTGAGTCGGAGAGACATTGGTTACATGGAAAAAATACGGTCCGATTTATTGATGAAGAAGAGAGAACTATGACTTCAGTATTCAGTGAGGTTAAGAAAAGCACTTAGTGTACTCAGTATTGTAAGGAGAAATAGAATAAAAAACATTTGAAAACAGATTGTGTGTTTATCAGAAGCTAAAATAAGGATCTGCATGGTGTAACTCTATGGATGAAACTCTTGGTTGGATTTAAATATTTTGCATCTGTGTACGTACATGAATGTGTGTGCATGCATGTCTGTTTGTGTAATTGTACTTGGTAAGTAGCCTGGGTAGAGTTTGAGGATATAGATTAAAAAAAAAATCCCATTGGATTTTCTCCCTGGGAAACTTTGCAGATGTGATTGAAGAATTGATTTATTTTTCACTTCTCAGTGGTGGTATACAACTTTCCTTTAAATGTGATCCAATTCCAACTTGCTATTCTTATAGAGAATTAAGATTTAATTCCTGATCTTAGCTGTTGGATAAAGGCGTCATTAACCCCCCTGTTTTACAGAGTCAGGCCCACCAGCAGCCCCTAACAGCTTTTCTCCCTAACAGGCCTTTTAATGTCCCGAACTGACAGTGTGCCATTTGTGTTCAGGACTGGCATTTTGAAATGCAGTGACACTTGGTCATTTATTGAAGGAGAGGGTATTCTTGCTAAAGTAGGGGTATTTGAAAGTCCGGGGAAGCCAAGTACAGTCTGAAGAGCCGCTAGAATTAGCATGTCTATTTACGGTACACACACACACACACACGGAGGCACCCACTCTGGGCTGAAACGTTGAGGATGGTGACAGGGCCAAAAACGACAGTCAGACCCAGCAATGTACAGGAATCTAAGAGAGAAAAGCATAGTTTCAAAAGAATAACTGACCTCCCTGAGGAAAAATGGAAAGGAATTTGCAAACGGTGGCTTCCTGGGTCATGCCAGAGGTAAGGCAATCAGTTCAGCTCCCTGCTTTCTGCAGGACCAAAGTTGTCCCTTGGTAGACTTGTGATGAGGACAAAGATGGGCCAAGTCCTGGTGTCATCTTCCTCTGAGAGCTTCCTGCCTCTTTGGAAAAGTCCTCTGAAGCACTGAGTGCCTTAGGCTGCCTGCTGGATGCTCAGGATTCTATTCCCGTGTACCAATATTGGGACAAGATTCATGCTCCAAATTTCCTGCTTGAAACTCAAAATTTACCAGTCTAATGACACACACACACACACATTCATATATAAAAAAATATACATGTTTTGAAGTTCAGCTAACTGCTCTATAAGGGGACAATGTCAGTTAATTCTTCTAATTTGTTAATTACCTAGTTATTTACATTCTTTCCACAAATATAATATCTTAACGTGGTCAAAATGCACATTATCTTAAGAAGACTTGAGAGTAATTCTTACGGCCACATGGAGCTGGGAGAGATGTGGGAGACAGGTCAGGTCCAACCCTCTCACTTTGTAACTGAGGCAAGAGAGGCCCCTGAAGTGAACCCACTCTACAGTCATACAGCCGCTTATTGCCTGGGCGGAAACTGGACCCTGGCCTCTTGACTATGTCGTGTGCGGTAAGAATCAGAGTCTCAATAGCATACAGGGGTGGGATTTCTGTAGTTGTTGTTAACAGGCCTATGGGGTGCTCCCCAAATTACCGGGCCCTTTCTACATGTAGGATACTGTAAGCTGGCAATAAAAGACGGGGAAGATATCGATCCTGACCTGGAGGAGAGACAGTACAAATATACTTGAGATAAATCACAATCCTAGGGAATATATCTATTCTGATGTGTGGAGAAAGGAGCTACCTCCTAAAAAACTGGGTCTCATGCAACTCATAT
The DNA here is from genome assembly GCF_021613505.1 of Equus quagga. Classification (NCBI taxonomy): domain Eukaryota; kingdom Metazoa; phylum Chordata; class Mammalia; order Perissodactyla; family Equidae; genus Equus; species Equus quagga. Next base: position 11,869,312 of record NC_060288.1, on the reverse strand, counting down.
ATTTTCCTTTATTTCTCTTACCTCTGCATTTCACAACTATTTAGTGTCAATTCAAGGGTCATCAAATGTGCCTGTTACCTCATCTTTTTTTTTTTTTTTTTTTTGCTGTGGTTGAGAATAAATTCATTTGAATTCTCTAACCCCTGAAGTTTGGGAGAAAATTGAAGAGCCTGTAGCTGGAATATAGGTACCTCTAAGAATCAGGTTTGCCCTGAAACTCAAGAAGGATTAGAATTGGTAAAATCAAGTTTTAGGCTTGGCTCAGAATAGGACCACTTGGGAAGTAAAAGGAAAATGAAGCAAAGGCTGTTGATTGAGCTGGAGGAAGAAAAGAAGTTCCTTAGGAGAAAGAGTGAGATCTTAGAGCTCAGGTCAGATGGATACGAAATATATCAAATCTGTGTGCCTTTTGGGATCAGGCTTGGAATGGAGGATCTTATGACTGTTAATAAATTGTTGAGTTGTATCTAATTTATAATTATCACTCTTCCCTGTCTAAATTCTAAACCAGTTAAGTATGAAGACGTCAGGGACACAAGGTTCGAGGGGAAACAATATTAAGGCTTTAAAATATGTAGAATGGATGCCGGGGGAAAGAGGATCTCAGGTAAAACCTGGAGACTTGGAGGCACCATCTTGCAAATTTCTCCGTTTTGCTGTGTTGGAGGAGGTCCTCGAGAGGACGTGACCCCTGGTTGACCCAAGAGCAGGATGGGGCAATCAGAGGCTCCTCTCCTTCTCCCCCCACCCCTATCTTTGGAATGTACTCTCTGCCCACTATTCCCACAGTGGGAGCCGTTCGCAAGGACACAGCCTTGAGAGAGCAATGTGTCATTGAGATCATCTGGACGGTATATGTGACGGAACCCAGTTAAGGCCTCTAGGTAAACTGTTAAGATTCTGGCAGCCAGGTGCGGCGATTTACTCATCTTGGGGCCACCCAAGACAAGCCTTGTATGTAAGTTCCCTCACTTATTAAACCTGACGCCCACCAGTCTGGAGTGGTCTGCCTTTCTTTGGTCTCTCCCTGCTCTCCATGTTTGCGGGCCGGTTTCAGATTTCATCTGGGAACCTCCTGAGGTTGTCAACCAACATGCTGGAAGACAGAAGGGTCTCAAATGCCTTTCTGGGAGAGGGTGCAGTGTTCATAGGTGAATTATTTTTCCCAGGAGAGGGGATGTATAATATCACTATTACCTTTTTGATGGCATAGTTCTCCTAATGTGATTCTGGATTGTTTTAAATTCTGGATTTTGAGATTATTTTGTTTGGAGTAACCATGGTAGGAGCTGACCATTTGTATTTTCTACATTTTGTGCCTGGGGTGCTGATGCTCGATTTCTTTCCCTATTTACTCTAATTCTTTGTACAAGTGGTTTAAGAGAGAGATTTGAGTTTGGTTAATTCAGCTTGGGAGGTGATGAAGGAATCCACTTTGTGAAAGTCAGGCTGTGGCGACTGAGGCAGGGTCTGACCCTACCCAGGCAGTGAGATGAGATTCTCTCAGACTAAGCAAATAAGGATTTGGGAGGGGAAAAAATGGGGGGATTAATTTTTTCAGCTGTATACAAGAGGATTTTATTTCCGGAGTCCATTTTCTCTCTAGACACTTACTATTTGAAGGGATTCATTATGTCTAAATTTGGTGCATATTTATATTGCTGCTGACGGATTTGGGGATTTAAAAATGCCCTTTGTGCTCCTTGCACACTTCTTGGGGAGCTCTATTAGGCCCTGCAGCGGGGCATAATTCAAGATGGGAAATAGGTAGGAAGTGAATTTGGGCTCAGGGTGCAGTTTGACCTTGAAGTTAATTCAGCAAATGTTCAGTTTTGGCCACTTCAGAGCTGAAGGGTCTAAGAAATCTCATCCACAGGAGCTCAAGGAAGATACGTAATGAGCAATAATAGGTATAGACAGAGAAATCTCGTGAAAGTGGAAGCAAAACTGCTTTGATATGCTGCAGGTTTTCTTCCTGGGAGAGAGACCCACGTTCCTAGTTCATTGTTCCAACCTGGTTGTTCCAACACTGAGGTAAAAGGGTAAAGTCTCTGTGTGTGTGTGTGTGTGTGTGTGTGTGTTATTGGTGGTGTGGTGAAGGGAAGGTGTCTGCATTCTTATTTTTGCCCGCTGTGACAGGATTTCTCCCTCATGATTCCTGTTTTCAGGGAGGGGCTAATCTGTTGGTTGGATCCTGCTTTTCTGTCAGGAGGGGGTTGAATCTGCCAGAGGTCACCGCCCAGCACTGGTGGCGTGGTTTCTTGTTTGGTTCCCTGTAAGACCTTCTTACCAGGCTTCATGCATCTCGGCTTGGTCTAGCAGTTTCCCTGTTCTGGGCTCCCCCGATTTTCTCACTTCTCCCTGTTAAGTCAGCGGGTAGTTGAGTCAGGTCAGACCTCCGCTGGGGCCATCAGGGGTTGGGGGGAGGTGATTATTAAAGCTGATAGTTTAGTACCTGTGTCAGGAGACTCTTTCTGGAAAAATCCTGCTTGTCCAGCTTAAGACCCTTGCTTTGACTTTTACATTTGACATTCCTTGTCTCACCTGGAGAGAGAGGGACTTGATAGGCTGTCACTTTTGTTCTTAGAGCAAGGCCTGAACAGTTTCATTCCAAAAAGTTAGTTTATAATAAAGTTACAAAAAGAGAAATAGAAAATGAAATATACTCTAAATTTCTTTCTTTCTTTTTTCTCTTTTGTTGTTGAGGAAGATTATTCCTAAGCTAATTTGTGGCCATCTTTCTCTGTTTTGTATGTGGGATGCCTGCCACGGCATGGCTTGACGAGCAGTGGGTAGGTCCGCGCCCAGGATCCGAGCCTGTGAACCCCAGGCCGCTGAAGCAGAGCATGCGAACCCAACCATTAAACCACCAGGCTGGCCCCTAAATTTCTTAGGTCTTTTGCTCTGTGTGAGAAATTAAGCACACTTGTTATTCTATAGTATTACTAATAGAAAACAGAGGGAGCTCAGCTCTAAGTGACCCGAATAAGAAAAGTTGTAATTTCGTCTCATCACTCTCATCAGCTCCAATGTAAAAAGAGTCAGGTAACTTCACTCTTGGGGAAGAGGGAGCAGTTCTCATCCTCGGGCTTGGTGGAGACAGAGCTCTCTGTCGGTCCTTCCAAGGATGGGTGGAAGGAGTCCCACCATTCAGATATGTGAATGAAAAGCAAGAACCCCTCCCAGCAGAGGCCTGAGAAAGCAGCTCTTGCGATACTTGATTATTACTTTATAATAATTTGAGTAGATATCAATCATTTGAGTAGTAGTTTTTGACTGATGTCTATCTTTTGCAATTCTGAATTTTTTCCTTACAGCTTTATATTTGTATTTCTTTAAAATATGCCAAAGGAAAGGGCATCTCCCCTGATCTTTGGCCAGAAAGCCCCCACTTTTATTGCTTTACTTTTCTTTATCAAATTTAAAATTTTTCTGTAGTCAAATTAATCTTTTCGTTATGGCTTCTGGATTTTGTATTATGTTTAGAAAGGTCTTTTCCACTTTGGTATATCTTTGTGTATCTCTGTGTGTATATATGTATTGTACATACACATCCATACATACACACAATACTTATTCACATTTATCATCTACATTCATTTTATTTTGGTCTATCGTATATTTCCTGTGAGGAGTCTTCTATTTACTTCCTCAAATAATGCTTAGCTGCACTCTCTAATATGGCTCACCAAAAAAGTGTGCAGGGAGTGCAAATTTGTAGAGTTTATTGGGCAGCAATATGGAGAATGGGTTGGAGGGGCGCAGACGGGACAAGAACGGGGACAAAAATCAATAGGGCTGAAGTGATAGGGACATCAGAGAGGACAGGAGAGTTGGAAACCCGGTCAGTGGTAGCCTGGGCTGGACTCAGTGACCGCGGCTGTGAGCGTGTGGGACAGAGGAGGGCTTAGGTGCCCGGACCGGGCGGCTGACCAGATGGCGGTGCCATTCCCTGAGAAAGCAAACACCAGTGAAGCAGCAAGTTTTGGGGGAAAGATAATGAGTCTGAGAGATTTTAATTATGTCTGCTTAAAAGGAATGAGAAATGGGTGGGGGGAGACAAAGCCCTGGCAGACCCAGCAGCAGCAGCGATGGGGCGTGGAGGCTGGCAAAGATGGGAAGCTTTGCCCGGCGGGTGTCTGCTCAGACTCTGGCGGCGGGACGTCGGGAGAGAGGGAGGGCTGTGGATGGGAGGGAAGCTAAGGCTGAGAACGACGCTCTCCTCACTGCATTCTACCCACAACCCCACTATCCCTGTTTTCTATCCTCCTCCCAACTGAGAAAGTCCGAGGCAAACTCTTTAGGATTAAAGGAACTGTTTTCTAGAAGTGTTTTCTTGTCTTGGAGGTGGCAGTTGTAATTAGCAGCGACTATGTGAAACTGCTTGATGAAAAGCGGTCCATCTCTGCCCCGAGTACTGTACGCTGCGTGCGTCTCTGCAGTTCCTACATTCGCCACTGGATGTCGGGCTCAGTTCACAGAAACACACAAATCACTGCGCCAGAAGTTTCTTTTTCTAACATTCTTAACAAAAGGAAGATTGCTCTAGAAGCCAAGACTGGCTGCCGTGTAGAAATGAGAGGATAGAAACTTTAAAAAATTACCCTTTTATTGAATAATCAATTTGGGCATTCACTGCTTGATGTGTGTCTTACAAAAGCTTATTGCTTTTTTATTCCCTATTCCTCCAGGACGCTTGATTTGAGAAAACAATCAATAAAGATTAATTTAGACAACCAGGTGCCGCAATCACATAGTGATCAAATTCTCTTCCTTAACCAGACAAGCTGCTTTTCATTCTGAGACCCCATGTACCTAATGAAACCCTTAGTTCTCGCTGTGGACTGAATTTGTTCCCCCCTCACTGTGACCCTATTTGGAGATAAGGCTTTAGGAGGTGATTGACGTTAAATGAGGTCATAAGGGTGGGCCTTACACTGGTGGCCTTAAAAGAAGAGGATTTAACATTCAGAATTATTTTGTTGATAAGTACTGGGGAGTTGAAGAAGCCCTGAGACAGAAGAATAGTAGAATATTTTTCTTATTATTCTAAACTGTGTTAAACAAAACAAAAAACTCCTAAAACCTCTCATATATATATATATATAAAGTTACATATATATATATGTATATATATATGTATAAGTAAAATTTTTATTTAGGAAATTATCAGATGTTCAATTGCACAGAGCCAGAGAAAAGTTCACAATCTGCGGCAAAACTTCTGGAATCTTCCCTGCCAATTTTCCCCCATTTTGCTAAAATTCCTTAACTGGGGCAAGACTATTGACTCTGCAATTTGGAATGAGACTTAAAAGTACATATCCTTAGAAAGTTAAAGTCCTGTCTTAAATCCATCTCCAGGAGTAAAAGGTGGATTCTTCTATGTATAAATGCTTCAAGGAAATACAGGTGCAGGGTGGTAACAAAGAAAAAGGGGGAAGATGAGGAAAGGTATTGAGAAAGAAGCCGGATGAGAAGACAAGACATCCCCTCGGAGGTAGCAAGGTCCAGATCTGTTCAGTAGCCTCCAGATATTGTTGTTTTTTGCTCACTTACAAAAGGGCTACACTTAAACATGGAAGTCGTCTAGATGAACCTTAGACAGATCAGAATTTGATTCCAGTTCTGACACTCATGCCTTTTGGCAAGGTGCTTTCTGATCCTTTTTCCTGCTCTGTAAGCAGAGCTGATGCCTACTCCTGGAGCCCTCTAGAGGTGTAAATGAGAAGATATCTACAAATCCTTTAACACTGTGTGAGGCCAGTTGGTGCTTGGGATTATTCAGCGGGGGTTTAGCATCATGGTTAAGAGTGCAGCCTTTTGGGTCAGACAGTGTGGCCTAAATCCAGCTCAGCCACTTACTAGCTGGGCTGTTTGAAAAATTTGCTTTACAAGTTTCCTCATCTGCAAGCTGAAGGTCATATTGACGTCCTGTTGTTGTGGGGAGAAGAGCAGATGCATCAAGCTCCATGAATAGCGAGGGCTCCTTATCAGGAGCTCAGTAACCAGCAGCTGATGCTCTCACCCATTATGCTCAGACGCTGTACTTGGCCCTGGGGGCGGGGCGGGGAGGGGACCAGCGGGTGGACTCTGCGGTAGCTCTCCTGTCTGCACTTGCTTTCACGCTGTCCTCCTCCAACTTACATCTGACCACGCATTCATGCATTTATGCATCAACCCCTAATGCAGCATTTCTCAATTCTGTGAAATCCATGACTCCTTTTGATAAATGTAAAAAAGAAAAAACCCTCACGTTCCTTTCCAGATTTTGATTCCCTGCCCCTTTGTTCACCCCGTGCTCCCATCCGGGCATTGCCTTCAGGGGAAATCTCCCACCTGGAAGCTTGCCATTGCCCAAGGCAGAACTTCCTGGTCCCCGGGCAAGGTGCTGTGGGGCCTCCGTAGCTTGTAGGGGGGGTCAAGAAAATGAGCCCCCAGCTGGGTGGGGATCAGTCCACCCCCCTTCTTATTTCCTGGCAAACTCTCACGCTAATCCTACAAGTTGCCCTTCAAACATTGGTTCTCTCAGAGCCCTTTCCTAACCGGGGCCTGTGGTAGGCAGAAGTCCAAGATGAGCCCCAGGGACTCACGTTCTTATATAATCCACTCCCCTTGAGTGTGGGCAAGCCTGTGAACATGGCGAGAGATTGCTCCTGTGACCACCCTATGATGTATGGCAAGGGTACAGGGATTTTGCAGATGTAATTAAGGTCCCTAATTGGTTGACTTTGAGTTAAGCAAAAGGGATATTATCCTGAGTGGGCCTGACCTGATTAGGTAGGCTTTAAAAGTGACAAGCAGCAGCAGACATTCTCCTGCTGGCCTCGAAGAAGCAAGTAACCCCATTGTGAACTGCCTGTGCAGCGAAGAAAGAGCTAGGGAAGTGAAAGGAAATCTGGAGAGAGGAATGTGTGGTGCGTCAAGGAGGGAGAAGCCAACTGCTCCGGAGAAGTCGATTGAGACAAGGGCTGGGAAATACCCTTTTTATTACCTAGCAAACAGGTGGTCAGGTTACATTCAGGGGAACGGGATGGACAAAATCAGATTACAATGACGTGAATAGTAAATGTAAGATGATGAGTAGATAAAGCAAACACAGGTTAAGTCTTTCAAGCTGCTGTGCTGGGAAAGGAGAACACAAGGGCAGTAACTAGAGGGGTTACAGTAATTAGAGGACCACAGTAGGGTTGTTCATCATGGGAACTACTTGAGAAACGTAGATGCTACTGGGAAGGACAAAGCAGAGTGAGGAAGATGAGAGGAGGATACTTCGTGGCACGAGGTTCTCAAGGAGGTTGTCCTAAACAAAGCCGGGAGCGGTCTAGCTCTTCACTGTGCGTGGAAGGAGAGCGGGTTAGGTTTAGAGGCAGACGAGTTTGTGAAGGAGAGTGACTGATCAGGTCGGGTGAGAAGTACAAAGCATCCTTACTAATGGCCTCTATTTTCTCTGTGAAGCAGACAGCAAAGTCATCCAGTCATAATGAGATGGCGAGTGTTTGGGCAGGGTTTGTGAGTGCAGAGAATTAAGAAAAACACACAAAAATTTAAAATTAAATTATAGCATATATATGGAAAAGCACACAAATCATAACCATACTGACCAGCAAGTTATCACAGTGTGAATTTCCCCATGTAACTACTGCCAGTTTAAAGACATAGGGTATTACCAGCACCCCAGAAGCCTTCCCATGCCCCCACTAAGCAGCTGGTACTCCTTAAAGAGACCACCACTGTGACTTCTAACACTGTAGATTAATTTTGCCTTTTTTTGTACTTTATTTGACTGGAATTATATAGTCTGTATTCTTTGATACTTGGTTTCTTTTACTCAACATTGTGTTTGCAAGATTCATCCATGTTGTTGGGTGGAGAAGTAATTTACTAATTTGTTTCGCTTTCTGGTATTCCATCTGTGAATATCACAATTTATTTGTCTTTTCTCATGTTGATAGACATTTGGATTGTTTCCAGTTTTGGTTACCACAAACAGGGCTGATACATAAAGACACATTATGTGTCTTTTGTTGCCCATATAATGCTTTTCTGATGGACAGGAATATGAAAGTGGAGTTGCTGTGCATTAGGCTATGCATGTCTTCAGCTTTCAAAAATATTGCCCAGGAAGGAAAGATTTGGTAGGAATTCTGCAATCAATTTTCTTCCTTTATTAAGAGTGGCTGAGAGGAGCTGGCCCGGTGGTATAGTGGTTAAGTTTGGGCACTCTGCTTCAGTGGCCCAGGGTTCGCAGGTTCAGATCCCAAGTGCAGACCTACACACTGCTCCATCAGCCATGCTGTGGCAGTGTCCCACATACGAAGTGGAGGAAGATTGGCACAGATGTTAGCTCAGGACCAACGTTCCTCATACACAGACACAAAAAAGAATGCCAGAGAAAGGAAGAATTATGACCCAGGTGAATCCACTTGTAAACAGGCCAATGAAAGACCCACTAACAAATAGACTAACAGTATTTACTAGTGTGAGAGTCCTTATCTATGGAAAGCTTTTAGAAGGATGTAGTTAACAGTTTATGTTGCTTTTTGTAAATAAAATTAGAATGTATGTCCTTGTGGGACATAACTTCCAAGAAAGTGTCACCTAAGCTATTTAATTATCAGAATATAAAATGTCGATGTTTCACAACTGAAACAGCTCCTTTTTGTATATGTGATGCCCCATACGCATTCCTTACAGACCTAACATGACAAGAAAGAATCTGGAGAGTGGCAGTCACCGCTCTCTCCTTGCTTTGCCTGTCTCATAATGAGCAGTATCCTTGTATTATTCTTTGATATGGGGGGAGAGCCTTGAATCTTCTGAGCCTGATCTGACAATCTGATTCTTTGTGTTATCTCACTACTGAACATTCTTCCACACTGATTCTTCCAACTTCTCCTTCCAACAGCAGTGTAGGAGAGTTCCTATTGCTTCCATCCTTGCTGACACTCAGTCTTTTTATTTTAGATGTTCTGCAGTGTGTGTAAATCTTTTGACTTCGTTTTTTTCTTCTTCGAACTTGTTTTGACTGTTCTAGGCCTTTTTATTTCCAAATTAATTATAGAACCAGCTTGTCAATTTCCACAACAAATCTGCCTCAATTTTGATGGAGATAGCGTTATATGTATTCAAAAATGTGGTAGAGAGTCTATATTTTTAATACTTAGTGTTGTGGGTTGAATTTTGTCCCCCCAAAAGTTATGTTGAAGTCCTAACCCTGATACCTATGAATATGACCTTGTCTGGAATAGGATCTTGGCAGACGTGACCAACTTAAAATGAGTTCATATTGCATCATGGTGGGCACCAAGTCCAATGACTGGTATCCTTATTAGGATAAGATAATTGATTTTCAGCCTTCTTTCTTTTCAAATATAGTCACTAAAGACTATAAATTTCCCTCTAGGAACAGATTTAGCTGTACTGCACAATTGCCAGTGTGTTTATACCTTCATTTTCACTTAACTAAAAGTGTTTTCTGATTTTATTATTTCTTCTTTGACCCAAGGATAATTTTGAAACATATTAACTGGAAAAATGTGGGTAATTTCTAGTTATATTTCTGTTATTGAGTCCTAGTTTAATTTCATTATGCTAGAGAGCATATTCTGAATGGTTTTGATCCTTTGAAATTTATTGAGACTTGCTCTATGGCCTAACTTATGGCTAATTTTGGTACGTATTCCACATATACTTGAAAAGAATGTGTCTTTTGCAGTTGCTATGGTCAGTGCTCTATATAAATAGACGAATTTAATTAATTGTTTTTCAAATTTTTTCTATCTTTAACTGATTTTTTTGGTCTGCTTGTTCCATCAACTATTCAGAAAGGTATGTTATATGCTCTCAGTATGATTATGAATTTGTTTATTTCTCCTTTTAGTTCTGTTAATGTTTATTTATTTTTAGGTTATATTTATTATATATGAATGCATTTAAAACTGTTATAATTTCCTGCTAAAATAGTACTTTTATCGTTATAAAATATCCTTCCTCATTTGTAATAAGGCTTCCTGCCAGAAAGTCTACTTTGCGTGACGTTAGCATAGGTACATAAACTCTCTTTAGGTTAGTGTATGCATGGTACATCTTTTTCCAACTTTTACTTTAGGCCTTTTGGTGTCTTTAGATTTAATGCATGTCTCTTATGAGGAATATAGAATTAAGTTTTATTTTTGTTTTTCAAAGCTGCCCATGTTTGTCTCTTAATTGGGCTATTTAGTAAGGCTAAGTTTGTTGTATTTACTTAAATTTTTGTGTTTATACCTATCATATTATTGTTTGTTTGATATTTTTCCAAACCATTCTAAATTCCTTTCTCTGTCTTCCTCTTTTGTAGGTCTGCTGGTGATGAATGCTTTTATTTTTGTTTGTTTGAAAATGGGTTTATTGAATTTTCACTTTTAAAAGTTATTTTACTTTGTATGAAATTTCAGATTAAAGTGTTTTAAAGATATTATTTCATCATCTTCTGGCTTCCGTTATTTGTTTTGAAAAGTTATCCCAAGTCTTATTGTTTCTCCTTTGAAAGTGATCTTACTTTTTTACTTTGGCTGCTTTAAGAATTTCCTCTTTACCTTTGTTTTTCAGCAGTTTAAGTTTGGTAAATAAACTAGGTACATCTTACTCTGATGTGCCCAGCCATGATTTTCTTTGTATTTATCCTTCTTGGGGTTTCTAGTGTCTTTTGAATCTGTGGATTTATGTCTTTCACTGTTTTTTGGAAATGTGTAGTGTTATAGCTCCAAATATTGCTTTATTTCCATTCTCTCTCTTCTTCTGGGTGCCCAATTACACGTCTTACATATTTTTATCATATTCCTTTTGGTCTCAAACTTTTTGTATTTTCCATTTTTTTTCTCTCCCTGATTCCTTCTGGATATTTTCTTTTTAAAAAGGTTTTATTTATTTATTTTTGAGTAGTTTTAGGTTCACAGCAAGATTGAGTGGAAGGTACAGAGATTTCCTGTATACCCCCAGCCCCATGCATGCACAGCCTCCGCCATTATCAACATCCCCCATCAGAGTGGTACATTTGATACAACTGATGAACCTACACTGACTCATCATGATCACCCAAAGCCCATAGTTTACATTAGGGTTCACTCTTGGTGTTGTACTTTCTATGGCTTTGGACAAATGTATAATGAACATGTGTCCACCATCACAGGATCATACAGAATATTTTCACTGCCCTAAAAGTCTTCCATGTTCTGCCTATTCATCCTGTCCCCTCTACCTCATCCCCTGGCAACCACCAGGCTTTTTCCTGTCTCCATAGTTTTGCCTTTTCCAGAATGTCATATAGTTGGAATCATACAGTAGGTAGCATTTTCAGATTGGCTTCTTTCACTTAGTAATATGCATTTAAGTTTCTTCCATGTCTCTTCATAGTTTGATAGCTCATTTCTTTTTTAACACTAATATTCCATGTCTGGAGGTGCCACAGTTTATTTATTTATCTATTCACCTCCTTGAGGACCTTGATTGCTTCCAAGTTTTTGCAATTATGAATAAAGCTGCTATAAACATCCATGTGCAGGTTTTTATGTAGATAGAAGTTTTCAACTCCTTTGGATAAATACTATGGAGTGTAATTGCTGGGCTGTATGGTAAGAGTATGTTTAGTTTTGTTAAGAAATGACTAAACTATCTTTCAAAGTAGCTGAACTATTTTGCATTCCTACCAATAATGAATGAGAGTTCCTGTTGCTCCACTTCCTTGCTAGCATTTGGTGTTGTCAGTGTTTCAGATTTTGGCCATTCTAACAGGTGTTGAGTGGTATCTCATTTTTGTTTTAATTTGCATTTCCCTGATGACATGTGTTGTGGAGTATCTTTTCATATCTTATTTTCATCTGTATATCTTCTTTGTTGAGATGGCTATTAAAGTCTTTGGCCCATTTTTTAACCGAGTTGTTTGTTTTCTTGTTGAGTTTTAAGACTTTTTTGTATATTTTGGATAACAGTCTTTTATCAGGTGTGACATCTACAAATTTTTCTCCTAGTCTGTGGCTTGTCTTCTAATTTTTTGATGTTGTCTTTCACAGTGCAGAGGTTTTAAATTTTAATGAAGTCCAGCGTAGCAATTGTTTCTTTCATGAATTGTGACTTTGGTGTTGTATCTAAAAAGTCATCCTCATACTCAACTTCGTCTAGGCTTTCTCCTATGTTATCTTCTAGGAGTTTTGTAGTTTTGCATTTTATGTTTAGGCCTATGATCATTTTGAGTTAATTTTTGTGAAGGGTATAAAGTCTGTGTCTAGATTCATTTATTTGTATGTGGATGTTCAGTTGTTCCTTCACCATTTATTGTAAAGACAATCTTTTGTCCATTGTATTGCCTTTGCCACTTTGTCAAAGATCAGTTGATTAAATTTATGTGGCTCTATTTCTGGGCTCTCTACTCTGTTCCATTGATCTATTTGTCTATTCTTTTGCCAATTCCACACTTTCTTGATTGCTGTACCTTTATAGTAAGTCTTGACATTGGATAATGTCAGTCTTACAACTTTGTTCTTCTCCTTCGATATTGTGTTGGCTATTCTGGGTCTTTTGTCTCTTAATATAAACTTTAGAATCAGTTTGTTGATATTCACAAAATAAATTGCTAGGATATTGATTGGGATTGCATTGAAGCTATACACAAAGTTGGGAAGAACTGACATCTTGATAATATTGTCTTCCTATCCACTTAATATTTTCTTTTGAATTATCTTCTTGTCATTAATTCTATCTCCAGCTGATTAATATTAATAGTTGTGTTTTTCAATTTCAGAATTTCTGTTTGATTTTTTTTTTTTAAAGATTGGCACCTGAGCTAACATCTGTTGCCAATCTTTTTTCTTTTCTTCTTCTTCTTCTCTCTGAAGCCCCCCAGGAGATAGTTGTATATTCCAGTTGTAGGTCCTTCTGGTTGTGCTATATGGGACTCTTCCTCAGCATGGCTTGATGAGCGGTACCATGTCTTTTCCCAGGATCCAAACCGGTGAAACCCTGGGCCACCAAAATGGAACACACGGACTTAACCACTTGGCCATTGGGCTGGCCCCCTGTATTTGATTTTTAAAATAATTTTCAGTTGGGAATTTTCTATCTTGCTTGTTTAAGTTGAATATATCAACCAAGGTTATTTTAAATTTTGTGTCCGATAGGTTCAGTATCTGGATTTCCTATAGGTATGTTTCCATTGTCTGTTTTTTTTCTTAATTTTCAGACAATTCTTATCTTTTTGATGTCCAATAATTTCAGATTGCATGCTCTGCAGTGTATATGTAAAATTATAATGAGAAGTTGAGGCTCTGGACATTGTCATCTTTCTCCAGTGATGATTTACTTCTGCTTCTGGATGGCAGTTAGGCCAGGGACTGATTACCTCAATTCAGTCACATACTGAGATGTTTCAAAGCGTGGCATCAATCTTTGTAAGGACTGGTTTCTACTGACTCTCTCAGAAGAGTGAGGGATCTTCATTTGCCGTACAGTTCCTGCTAAAACTAAATGGCCTGAATTGGGTCATATACTCATTTCTGAATCAATCACTTTGACCTAAGGAATGCTATTTACAGTGAGTTAGGTCTGGTCTACCTTAACCAATTAACTGTGGCAAAAGTGAGGGGACTTCCCTGATTAGGTTAAAACAATCAAGTTCCATCTCTGGAAGTGGGCTTAATCCAATTCTTCAACTACTGCATGGTAAATACATAATGCTGAGTACAGTATTTCCCCCTTATCTGCAGGTTTTCCTTTCTGTGGTTTCAGTTACCCTTGATCAACCACAGTCTGAAAATATTAAATGGAAAATTCCAGAAATAAACAATTCATAAATTTTAAATTGCTGGCCGTTCTGAGTGGCATGATGAAATCTTGCCCCATCCTGCTCTGTCCCACTGGGGAGGTGAGTCATCCCTTTGTCCAGTGTATCCACGCTGTAGATACACTACCTGTGTTAGTCATTTCGTAGCTCTCTTGGTTATCAGGTCGACTGTTGCAGTATCGCAGTGCTTGTGTTCAAGTCACCTTAGTTTACTTAATAATGGCCCCAAAATGCAAGAGTAGTGATGCTGGCAATTCAGATATGTGAAAGAGCAGCCGAAAAGTGCTTCCTTTAAGGGAAAAAGTGGAAGTTCTTGACTTAATAGGGAAAGAAAGAAATCACAGGCTGATGCTGGTAAAATCTACAGTAAGAATGAATTTTCTGTATGTGAAATTGTGAAGAAGGAAAAAGAAATTCATGCAAGTTTTACTGTCACACCTTAAATATCTACTGTAGGTAGAAAAGATTCAGGGAGGAACTACAGTCTACTACACATGCTGACTGCAAAGAACACTAAACTAAGACCTGGGAAATGTGAGTTCTAGGCTTGACTTTATCACTGATTTGAGTATATAGGCCTGAATAAGGCACATTTGTCTTTAAAGTTGAAAGTTTCAGTAAAGTGAGGGAGTAGGATTATGTTCCATACGGATGTGCCTCTTTATTTATTATGGGCCAATGGGATCCCATTTCACTTCAGCAGATTAGCCTAATTGTTATTTGAAGTTCTATGTAGTTTTCATTCCTTAAAAGGATTCCTCAGCTAAAGAAACATTTAAAAATGAGTGGACTAAGTGATTTTAAATATCTTCAGTTTTATTCTTTTATAGATGGAAGATAGTAGTCCAAATGTATTTTTCTGTTTATTTTTGAGATTTTGAAAAAACAAACAAGCTTTCATCACCACTCTATTTAATCTTTTTAATAAAAAGGCAGTGACCACAAATTTCATTTTTAGGGGAAAACGTAAAACCAGGAACCTAATGAAGGCACAATATAATATGTCCAGGTTTACCAGGAACTATGACAGTATACATGAGAGGAGAATAATGAGTAACTCTCGATAACATCAAACTATAAAACATTAGAGCTTAGTTGACTTCTTTGAAGGGGTATGGTAGGAAGAGTTCTAATATGGTCCCCAAGATTCTTGGACCCTGGTATACATACATCTTCTCCCGGTTGTTCAATCAAACACTAATGTTGGTACTGCTTAGAGAGATTTTCCAGGTGTAATTAAGATCCCAAATCAAGTGACCTTAAAATGGAAAGATTGTCCAGGTGGACATGACCTAATATCATGAGCTCTTTAAATTTGGGTCTAGAAGTCAGAGACAGAGGAAGTCAAAGATTTGAAGCATGAGGGAGAGTCAATGTGCTGACTTCAAGATGCAAGGGAGCACATGGTAAGGAATGCACACGGCCTCTAGGAGCTGAGACTAGCCCCTGGCTGACAGCCAGGAATCCACAGGGACCTCAGTCTTACAACCACAAGGAACTTATTCTGCCACAACCATGTGAGCTTGAAAGATGCCTTAGTCTGCCAGGGCTGCCATAACAAAATGCCACAGATTGGATGGCTCAAATAATAGAAATTTGTTTTCTCACAGTTCTGGAAATCCAGATTTTGGCAGGGTTAGTTTCTGGCTTGCAGACAGTTGCCTTCTCACTGTGTTTTCATATGGTCTTCTTTGTGTGCACTAGGGCCTGGGGGGGGTGGGGGGGAGGAGGTCGGGTGGGGAAAGAGAGAGAGAGGGAGATTTTTGTTGTCTCTTCCTCTTCTTGTAAGGACACTAGTCCTCTCAGATTAGAGTCCCACCCTTATGAGCTCATTTAACCTTAATTACCTCCTTAAAGACCCTATCTCCAAATATAGTCACATTGTGGGGTTAAGGCTTCAACATATGAATTTTGTGGGATCACAATTCAGTCTTTAATAGAGGAAGACCCCAAACTCTAGGTTGGAGTTGTAGCCCAGGCTGACACCTTGATTTCAGCCCAGTGAGACTCTGGGCAGAGAATCCAACCTTGCCAAGCCTGACCTTTTGGCCTCCATAAACTGTGAGATAATAAACTTGGGTTGTTTCAGGCTCCTAAGTGTGTGGTAATTTGTTATGAAGCAACAGAAAAACTAAGATGGGGCACCTGGGAATTCTAGGCTAATCTCATTTTATTCATGAAGAAAATCATGCCCAAAGAAGTACCCAGTGTAAGGTGATTTGTTCAAGTTCGCTCTGCCCGTCAGAGTTGAGGAGAGAGGAGTACTCAACAACGTTATGCTCAGTCCAGACCTCTTTCCACTCTAGTTTTTACTTCTTGCCCTCCTGCTGATGTAGCCAATGGGGGTTTTATTCTAAAAAAAGAACACATTTGCCTCAAAATCCCTTTCCTTCTGCTTTCCAGAACTATGCACAGGTCGCTATGCAAGCAGGATCCCTGTTTTACTTCTAAAGACATCTGAGACTCAGTAATTCCCATCACTATCTCACTCCAGAGATTTAACCCTCAGCTTCTAGATGGCTCCTCCTTCTGGTTCACTTCTGTGCAGGGTTTATGCACATATCGCCCATAGACCACCTCTGTTTCAATCACCTGTGGTGCTTGCTAAAATGCAAATTCTTGCCTCCCCACCTTCCCGAGAGATTCTGCTTCAGCAGGTGATGCTGATGCACGTTAAAGTTGCAGAAACACTATTACATACTTTATGCTGCAGTGTGTGCCCTTTCCTACTTGTTGGCTCCTCAGAGGAGATCGAAAACATCTGTTCATCATTCTATGCATAATAAGCCATAGCATAATTTTGATTACCTCATTCCCACAAGACTCCAGTGAGATGGGTTTATCTTATCATCATTGGAAAGTGTCCAACGTTAGAAACCTTATATTCTTACCTCAGCACTTTGCCTGTTTTTCCCAGGCTGCCACCATCTCATTTTTCCCTTTGTTCTGCTTGCTCCAGCCAAACACATTATTACCAAAGAAGAACGATTATTAGGAAACACCTACATGACCCCCAATGATTAAGACTCTTCTGTTGAACATTTGGGCTTTTTATATAGAGATCCTGATGTTTTGTGTTGATATCACGAGATTTGTGTTTCAGACCATGGTCAAAGTTTTGGACTTCATCTCTTTCTTGGATGCTGGAGGAAAAAAACCTTACATACTTTGTGAGGAATCACAGTTACTACCATTTTCCCTTGTCAGCATTAACGAGGCTGCTTCTCAGTGCCTGGCATGAATGATAGGAGTCTCTGTTTTCCTTTCCTTATTCATCTAGGTGTGATTGCTCTTAACGTTTGTACTTCCTTTCGTCAAGGTGCTTGTTGAATATTTGGGCGCATGGTTACATAAAGTTCATTGGCCCATTCTACACATTATGCAATAAAGCTATGATTCTCAGGGATCTGAATGCCATGTATGTTTTGGGTCTAGTGAGCAAGAGGATACTCTCCTATGGGCCAGTCTTTTTGTAAAGATGTACCCATTTAAAATAGAAAAGTCCTTACAAAGCAGCTTTTAATACTGAATTGTAGGGTGGGAGATAATTTAAGGGAAACTTTTAAAAATATCTAACCTGCGAGCCAGCATTATGAGGTATAGTGTAGTTCATTTCTGTTTATGAACACAGTTAACAGTGGATATTCTGGACTGGCTAAAATGTCATCAGTTCTTTTAACTTTTGACATAGTTGTCCCAGACTCTGTTTGTATGGTTGGCCTTTAGAGATTAGGGGTCTTAAAGAATTGGGTGGATCAAAGTGTTTGCAAATTCTATTAGTGATGCTCTGAAACTCCAGAAAGTAAAATATATATTCTAGGCTTTTGGTTGCAAACTTACAGTGGTGCAAACTTCTTGCAGCCTGAACCTCTGCCAACTTATATCTGTTTTGCTACAGGCAATAGAAAGTACTTTCACCAGAAGAGACTGACCGGTTTAGCTGGGGTCCCAGCCATTGGGTATAAGAATGGGGAGAGGGCAGCCTACTCCTGAGAATGCACTCCTGTAGGACAAGTGTTCCCAGATCTACCATTTTGCAGGAGAAGTCAACAATTTGATTTTCTTGTGAGATTTATTGATTTTAACTTGTTGCAAGGAATTCAGTTTTTAGAAAACATTCTGTGTGCCAATCAAAATACATCTGTGGGCAGGTTTTGGACTTTTAGGCCACCAGTGTGCGATCCAAATACCCTGGTTCTTCATAAAGCTAAGAAAATATTCAGAGAAGGTGTCCTGCCTTGGGAGCCATTTAATGACAATTTTGAAGCTATGTGTCTAATCTCCTGAGTTTATTTATTTTTATTAATTGTATGGAAATGGCTTCAGCAGATTTGAATTAGAATGTAATTCAGTCAATTAAAAATAAAAATCAATCCTCTATTCCCCTACCCTCCAAAATCTATAGGCTTTTTATCTTATTAATCATTCCTCAAATGTGTGTTACTGTGGTGGATGCTGTGGTGCACCACCCAGATCCACCCTTGTGGACTGAGGCCCTCATTACCCTAGCTGCCAGGAGTGCTGGCTGGTTACACCTCACAGAGCATCTCTCTTCGGGAGTTGCCAACTGAAGGTAGCTGCTTCACCAAAAGTTATTCCTTCTTCTGGGGTGAGGGTACGGGTTGGGGTTTGTGTTGGAGGGGTTGGAGTTAGGGAGAGACAGTCTAAAGTCAATGACTGGTCACTTCAGGGCTACAAAGTCCTGGCCAACTTGCCTCACTTTGGGACTGCTCTGAAGGTCCATCCCAGGTTAAGAGCTCCTCACAGGATTGGCGAGGCCTCTGTTGAGAAGCTTCGTATGTCAGAACTGATGGTAGAAGATGCTGTTATAGAACCGTACTTGATAGATATAGGCCAGGTGGCACCACTTAACCATCAGAAACAAGATGGGTGCAACTATTGTAGTGAGCAACAGGGTTGGAATGGTAGCGAACCGGGCCCGAACTTCAGAGAGCTATGGAAATGGTTAATAGCACACAATGTTATTAGGGTCAGGATAGATGGAATTTAAGAAGAGCATTGCTTCATTTGTACAATCAAAAGAAATTAAGGATGGATGATCAAGATGCTGATACCAGTTAGCCCAATAAAATGTCACTATCCTTGTCCAATTTTTGGACTAAGTCACTTCTCAGACACAGAAGCCATTGACTGAAGGAGACGGTGGTTCCCACGAGGAAGAATGCCAAAATACTATGGTAAGTATATGCATTAAGGAATTTTCCAGTTGTCTTTCAAAGGGATCATGCCCATTTACTCAGGTAACCCTATACAGGGGAAATCCTCCACTGCGGAAAGGGAAATACCTCCACATTTTGAAGACTATTTGACACAGGGTCCAAGTTGACATTGATATCTGGGGACCAAAAGCATTATAATGCCTCCCAGGTGGAGTGGTGTACAGGGTCCAGGTAATAAGTGGAGTCCTGGCCAAGTATAGCTCACAAAGCGTCCTGAACCCACTTAGTGGTTGTTTCCCCATTTCTCAAATATTTAATTAGAATGGACACACTTCTAAGTAATCCATGGGTCAAAACCAGCATCACGAGGGAATTTAGGAAATATTTCAAATTGAATGATAATGAAAATACAACACATCAAAATTGTGAGATGCAACTAAAGCAATGTTTAGAGGGAAATTTCTAGCTTTAAATGCTTATATTAGAAAAGAAGAAAAGTCTTATTGGAATGGACATACTTGGAAGTTGGTAGCACTCCCACATTGGTTTCTTGGCCTATGCTTAAGAGCTATCATGTGGGGAAGGCCAACTGTAAGTTTCAGAAATTGTCCTACATCCTGGCTAAGACACTAAAATCACGATGTTGCAGTCTAGGGTTATTTCAGAGATTGATGACCTTCTCAGTTAAAAAAAAGGCAGAAGTGGTCATCTCCATTTAGTTTACCAGTCTTGACCCTACAAAAACTAAATGGTTTCTGGCAGATGGTGGTGGACTGCCACAAATGCAGTCAACAGTAGCATCAGTTGCAGTTGCTGTGCCAGATATACTTTCGCTAGAGCAGATAAACACAGCCTCAGATAAAGGATATAGAGCCATCAATATGGTGAATGCATTTTTTCATCCTTATCAAGAAAAAGGATCAGAACAAGTTTTCATTTATGTGGAATGGACCACAGTGTACATTTATGATCTTGCCACAGGAATGTGCTAACTCTCCTTCCGTCTGTCATAATATAGTCTGAAGGGACTGGATTATCTGGACATTCTGCAGAACTTCACTTTGGTCCATTGTGTTGATGAGATCATGTTAACAGGATAGAATGAGAAATAAGTGGCAGATACATGGGAAGACACATGAATTCCAGGGGTGGAGATAAACCCTATTTATCTCCACTGGTGAATAAAGCTAATAAGCAAAAAGCAGCACAGAAAAGCAGAACCAAAAGAAAGAATGAGAAGGCAGATGAAGAGAGGGGAGGTAGGGGGAAACCTTAAGTATGTCTTGTCTACTCTTAGACTTTCCAATTATGTGAGTCAGTAAGTGCTCTTTCTATCTTAAGCTGAACTGAGTTGAAGTTTTGTCACATGCAACCATTGATGCTCATTGACAGCCTGCAAAAATGAATTCATTGTCATAGTGTTAATATTCACATTCTGGCTTTTCTTCTTTACGGCACATGCATCTTAGAGACTTTGTAGAATTTTCAAGTGAGGTGGGCACATGCTCGTTTCCCTCCACTTCACCCTGTTACAGAGAAGAGAAAATCAAGCATTCTTCTTTTAGCAGATGGCATGGTTTTATTTTCATAGTTTAGGTGAAATCTCAATAGACACCTGGCTTTGTTATCTAATTATTAGCAAAAGCTATGGTTTCAGAGTAACCGTTCTAACTAAAAATAATTGTTTTAGTGAGCATGATCCTATATCCAAAAATTTATGGCTTAGGCAATCGATCAAATCAACTTATTTAGTTACATGGAAGTGCGTGCAGTTTATTTTAGCGGGTTCATCAGAAAGACATGCAATTCTTAAGGTTAGATGCCTTATGAGTACTTCACAGAGATTTCTTTCTCTTTTATAGAAATGAGCACTTGGTAATACTTGCTTTAAAAGTTTTCTGGGTTGAAATTACTGTGGCTAATCTCTATAGCAATAACCTGTTAACAATAATAATGAAAAAAAGATTCTATTCACAGTAGCAATAAAAGGGGGAGAATGTCTATGAATAACACTAAAATGTAATGTGTGTATCTCTGTGGAGGACATTACAAAACTCAACTGAGAGATATAAAAGAATTTGAATAATATAGACATAAAATGTTCTTGAAGAGAAGCATGATTAATTTGAAAATGTCAACTTTTCCTAAATCAACTTATAGTTTTAATGTAATTGCAATAAAAATTCCAACGGATTTTTGTCTTTTAAAAATTGCCAAAATATCTGTTAACATGACTTAGAAAAAAACAAGTAAGATGTAACGGCACTAAAAAATGCCGAAAAAGAAATATAATGAGGCAGAAAACAACCTTACTGAATTCTATTTAGAATATTTATTACCACTTATTATAAAGTTATAGCAATTATATCTGCACAGTACTAGTAGATAAGTGAATAAATAGATAATTCAGGAAAATAAATGTAAACAAGATTTAATACCTGATAAAGGAGGCAAAAAAATCAATAATAAAGTGTAGAATTATTTAATAATTACTTCTAGAATAATTAGAAAAACATTTAGAATCCTTTCTCTTACTAAATTCTCATCTATTTTCTGATAGATTAAAACATTAAATGTCAAAATCAACAAAACACGAAAAAAGATAGAAATATAGGAGAATATTCAGGAATAGGAATGTCTTCTGAGCCAGGAATAGGAAAGAATTTTTTAGCCTAGAGGCAATGAGGAGAAGACTACTAGACTTGACTTCTTATATAAAAATAATTTTTTAAAAACCCTCTATTAAAAATCTAAAAACAAGATGATACATAGTAAAAGGCAGGTTAACACATTAGGAAAGTATTTTTAACAGATATGTAAGGTAATATTGTACTTAGCATTTAAAGAAATCATACAAATCAATAAAAAATATATTAAGACCAAAATTCAGTAAAAGAGGAAAAGATGTGCACAATTCAGAGGATTTTCTAAAGAACATTAAAAAAAGCTTACTTTCAAAAATAATCAAATTAACATAAAACAATGAGGTACTATTTTTATGTATATAGTTATCAAACAACAATGTCTAATGCTTGAACACACTTGATCAGAGTTTAAGTTGTAATTACATGTTTATATGATATTTTGATTACATATACTGAAAGCCCCAAAGTGTTAATATTGTTTGACATGGCACTTCCAGTTCTCAGAATCGTTCCTAAGGAAATGATCTAAAATGCAGATTTTCACAAAATATATTAATTTTAGCAGCATTTATAATTTAACAATTATATATATCCAATGAAACAATTTAAATATCCAAAGAATGGGAAATGATTAAGGGAAGTGGTGTTAGATCCATATAGGGAGCTGGTGAGTACTCATTTACAACTGTGCTTATGAAGAATTTTTATTGCTTGTGTTCCAATGGTACATGAAAAAATTGCCATGCACGTTTAAATATATTATATGATTTCAGTGATTTAAACATGGAAATGTACCAAAGCTTTAGCTCTGGTACCTTTTCATGGTTGGATTAGGAATGATTTTTTAAAATTCTTTTATGTGTATATGCCGTGAGCACCTGATCGAGAAATGAGTTCTATTTTGTTTTCTCAGCTGTAGAATCCTCGGGTATCTATCTCATGGAAATAGCTAGGGCTTTCTGTTTTGAGAGTCAGGGCTTTTATGACCCCATGGTAGATTTGAGGGCCTTTGGTTTAAGAAAAAAAACAAAAACCACCAACAGTAAAGGCAGGCTTCCTGAAGCATGGTTGAAAATGGAGAGGACTTGAAGAACTGAAATAAGGTGTGGAGGTGGGAAGGGGATGGCTAGACTTGAGGGAGAAGTGGCTAGGATGGAGAGAAGAGAGGTAAGTTCCTCCAGCGAGGTCCACCTGTGCTGTGCTGCCCCTCAACACCTTGAAGATGAAGGGTCCCTGGGGAAGCAGGTTTGACATGAAAGGGAAGTTGACGTATATGGGAAGCGTACGGTAAGGAAGGTACCATACCTCATGGGCTGAATATTAAGCTTGGTGAACAGAAGGTTGACTCAGAAATACTATAGTTAACACATGTGATGCTAGTTGGTAATAAGAACACTCCTCTAATTTTCTGTTCTTATAATCATTGCACATCCTTGCACAGTCTTTAGAATGGGCCGTGCTGCGGTACAGTGGACTCCTGCAGGGAGAGGACTGGTAGGCAGTGGGGCGATGGGCTGGGGGTTTAATTTCATTGATCTGTGGAGAGGATGCACCGCTTAAGTAGGGGGGAAGTCTCATGGCAAATATCTATTTTATTATTTAAAAATCATTTATTATTTTTAGTATACACATTATGAAAAACAAAATATCAGATAACTCCTGACGACTTAAAGCAATAGATTTGATATATGTATATAACGAGATAATTAAAATAATATGTTAAGACATGAAAGAACAAAACCTCCCTTCCCACTTCACCCTCAGTCTCTCTAAAGTTTACCACTTGGCCTTCTCTCCTGTATACTATCAGAAAAAAAATCCTTACATATACTAACATGTATTCCTTCAGTGACATTTATTGAATGGATCTTCTATTCTAATAGAGGGAGACAGACATTAAACATTAGCATATCAGATGGTGATAAGTGCTTCAGAGAAACATTAAGGACGTTAAAGTGTGTGTGTGTGTATCTGGCAGGGAGATGAAAAATGTTTGCTATGTTATATAAATTGGCTTACTAATCAGAGACACTGGAACAGAAACTTGAAGGAAATGACAAAGTTATTCTTGCGAATATCTGGGGAATGGAGCATTCTAGACAGAGGGAATAGTAAGTGCAAAGACCCTGAGGCAGCATTATACTTGGTGTGCTTAAGAAATAGCGAGAAGGCCAGGCTGGAAGAGGAAAGAGAGGCGGGGAGAGTGGCAGGAAATGGTAGTCAGGGCTGACTGTGGATTGTAGGCTTTTACTCTAAGATGGGAAGCCAGTGGGGGGTGTTGAGTAGGGGAGTGACGTGACCTGACATAAATCTTGGAAGAACTGTTCTGTTGAGAATAGACGATCTGAGGGCAAAGATAGAAGGCAAGGAGATCAGTTAGGAGGCTTTCAACATATTTCAAGGGAGAGAGATGGTGGCTGGGCATAGGATGGTACAGGAGGACAGAGTGGATATATTTTGAGACTAGAACCAACAGAACTTGCTAATACATTTATTATGTGTGTGAGAGAAAGAGAGGAGTCCAGATTGACTGCGAGATATTTGTTTTATTTTAAAATCGTTTCCAGTTTTGTTGAGATATTATTGACATAAAACATTGCATAAGTTTAAGGTGTACAACACAATGATTTGATATATGTATGTACTTTGAAATGATCACCACAGTAAGTTTAGTTAACATCCATTACCTCACATAGTTACCATTTTTTTCCTTGTGATGAGAACTTTTAAGATCTATTCTCTTAGCAGTTTTCAAATCTACAAAACAGTATTGTTAAGTATGGTCATCATATTGTACATTACATCCCCAGGACTGATTTATCTTGTAAGTGGAAGTTTGTACCTTTGACCACCTTCACCCAATTCCCCCGTCCCCTACTCCCCCACCTCTGGCAACCACCAATCTGATCTCTGTTTCTATGAGTTTGGTTTTTTTAGATCCCACATATAAGTGAGATCGTACAGTATTTGTCTTCCTCTGCCCGACTTATTTCACTCAGCACAGTGCCCTCAGGGTCCATCCATGTTGTCACAAATGGCAGAATTTCCTTTTCTTAAATGGCTGAATAGTATTCCATTGTGTGTGTATGTATGTATGTGTGTGTATGTATATATATACACATACATATACATATATCATATTTTGTTTATCCAATCGACTCCAAGATATTTGGCTTGGGCAACTGGCAAGATGAAGTTGCACTTTACTCAGATGGGAAGACTATAAGAGAACAGATTAGAGGAAGTATTTTGGAATTGGGGGCTTGGTTTTGGTCATGGTAAGAGACACCCATTGGACAACCAAGTAGAGATGTGGAATAGACAGTTCTATACCCATCTTGAGGCTAGAACTTTAAAATACATGTGTGAGCCAGCAGCATAGAGATGGTATCTGAAACCATCGCTAAACTAGAGAAGAGCACCTGAGTTGTGAGTGTAAACAGAGAATATACATATATATGTAGGTACTGCATAGCATGCATGTCCAAAGAACCTTTTAGAAGTTCAAGTTTGGTATGTGATGGGATTTGTATAGTGTCCTGAAGTAGAAATAAATTTCATAAAAAATTACAGAAAAGTTTGCAGGCTTCAGCTCTATTAAATGGCTAAAATGGAAAAAGAAGTGAGAACCCATAGAAATAGTTACCATGGAGACTTCAACATTCCAGGAATGATGAGCTGACTGGACCTAATTGTGACCTGGGAGCCCTGTCTAAAGGACGGACTGGCAACCAAAGCCGACTTTCTCCCCAGGACTTTGAGAAGCAGCACCTCCTCAGGGGATGGCGTCTCAGAGAGCAACTGAGATATACTCAGACTCAAAATGTACTCAACTTTCCTTCGTCTAGTGTATTCTTTATCTTAATCTGATGTCCTGGACGTTTCTCACAGAAGAAGGTTAACAGGAGATCAAGATTGGCAGGAAGAGGGAAGAACGGAGGTGGGGATTTGACTACATGGGCCAGAAGGGGAACAAGCAGGAATATGGGTAGCTGAGAAGAGAACTGTGTAGAAGAAAAGGTGCCTTTGGTAAAAAGAGATGGTTAAAAAGATAAGGAGAGAAGTGGTGTTAAACGATGGATTGAAGACATTAATTTATGTTTCTGCCCTCCCCAGTTCCCACCAAATTGATAGCAAAGTAATTAAAATCATAAGATTTTAGAAAATAAGAGGAGAGGCAACAATGGATGGGAGATGTCAGCATGTTCTTGGAAGAATGAAACCAGAAGGCAGGAAGATGGAAACCAAGGGCTGGTGATGAGAGTTTTGACCTGTTCAGGATTTACCAGCAACAGGTACCATGGAGGATGAGATTGAATCATGGGGCTAAAAACAGGGCAGGATGGTTACCTGAAAGTTTCTGTTATACAATCTGACCCCATCCCCTCCACTACCTGAGAAGCTAGAGTTAAACTCTGGAGAATTTAAAATGGAGAGGCACCTAGATTTTTTTGTGTGTGTGTGTGTGTGTGTGAGGAAGATTATCCCTGAGCTAACATGTAAGGCACCTAGAGTTTTTTTTACCACATTAAGTTTAGTTAACATCCATCACCTCACATAGTTACAAATATACATATGTATACAAATACGTATATGTACAAATATTCATATGTGTACAAATATGTATATGTACAAATATTCATATGTGTACATAATATACAAAGATATATATATGGATTCTTTGTCTGTCATATACATTTATTGTGTTCTCAAATGATTTTTAAAAATTTTTCAATTTTCTTTTTTTTTTAACTTACTTTTATTTTTCCTGTACTTTGTTTTCCTTACTGAGTTTTTCATAGGAACTATTTTAATCTTAGGAGCCTCCTTGAGAAACTCCTTCACAGAAGGGGTCTTTTGGTTAGCATATGGTACATGTTTCCCAAAGACTCCAAGTGGGCCACAAAAATTGATTAATGTTGCATTGGTGAGTTTAATGTGCAGAAACTTGTCTTTCATACTGGAGGAGATATCCTAGCGTGGTTCAGACCACTGGACTCCCAGAGACTTTATTGAAATAGCCCCTGAATTGATTTACTTCTCATCTGAGGGCATGCTTGTAACTGGGTACCTGCTACTTCCTTCTCACCAGGTCCAATCTGCATGATGTCATCAATGTAGTAGACCAATGTGACGTCATGTGGAGTGGTAAAGCAATGAGTTTTGGAGAAGTGAAATAGCACTGTGTCAAAATGTTGAAAAGTTGTCCTTCTGGTCTTGCCAAATGAAAACAAAAATGCTTGTGGTATTTTTTGCTTTGAGGGGTAGATAAAAAGGATTTCTCAGAACAATTTCTGCTACTAAGTAAAAGGGGCTCTGTTGATCTAGCACAATAAAGAGAATGCATCTGGAACAGCAGCTCCAATTAATGTCATGACCTGATTTAGTTAGTAGTGATTCAATGCTGTTTTCCAAAATCCAGTTGTCTTCCGGTGTAGACCAAATGGTGAGTCAAATGGCTGTGTGATAGGAATCACCAATCCTGAATCTTTCAAGTTATTCATGGTAGCATGAAACTCAGAATTTTCCATGAGGATGTAGTATTACTTTTGGTTTGCTATTTTGGTAAGGAAAGGGAGATCCAGGGGCTTCCACCTGGCCCTTTTTAGCATAATAATTCTTACTTAATGGTTCAGGAAGCCAATGTGAATTTCTGTCAGTTTCTGACTATATCTATTCCAACCATATACATAGAAACCAGAAAAATACCTCTGGAATAGGTTGAACATTCCATTAGACGGACTGTGTGGGGACATAGGTCATAATTCCTTTTGCCGTGTGACTTCAGTAAACGCCCACCCTGATCTGGAGACTGCACTAAGTGTGTTCTGGGTCCACAAAGATTAGCCTTAGGTCAGAACTAGTGGATAGGAAGACTCGACATCATAAAGATGTCAATTCTCACCCACATGTAGGTGCCCATATTGATGGTCAAAAATTCTCCATTGCAGCGCCATGTCGATAAATAGTGTTGGTTCAATTGGATATCAGTGCAGAAGGATGGATCTTGACCCTTACCTAACATGATGCACAAAAATGAATTCCAGATGAATTATAGATCTTGATATGAAAGGTAGAAAAATAAAACTCTTAGAAAAAAATAGAAGACTATTTTTATAATCTGGCAGGAGGGAGTCTAGGACAGATTTTTTTTCTCTTTTTGCTGAGGAAGATTTGCCCTGAGCTAATATCCACTGCCAATCTTCCTATTTTTGTATGTGAGCCACCACCACAGCATGGCCCCTGACAGATGAGTGGTGTAGGTCCACGCCCGGGAACCGAACCCAGGCTGCTGAAGTGGAGTGCACCAAAATTAACCACTAGGCCACTGGGGCTGGCCCTAGGACAGTCTTCTTAGTGGTACTCAAAATAGCACACAGAAAGGGCCACCATAAAGGAAAAATTGATAAGTTGCACCACATTAAAATTAAAAATATTTTCATCAAAATAATCATTAAGCAAGTGAAAGGGCAAGCCTCAAGTGGGACTTGTGTCCATAATATATAAGAATGCCTACAAATTAATGAGAGAAAGGCAGCATGACCAACAGAAGATGGGTAAAAGATGTGACCCCAAAAGAGCATATCCATATGGTGAGAAACACATGAAATTCACCAGCCATCAGGGAAACGCAAATTTTATTTTCGTGTCTTTTGATGAAAACATATATGCATTTTTTTGGTATATACCAACTATTCGGTCATAGGGTATGTGCATATTCAATGTTAGTAAATACTGTCAAACAATTTCCAAAGTGATCATAACAATTTATACTCCCGTCAGCAGTGTATAAGAATTCCACTTGCCTCCCCATCCTTAACAACACTTAACCTTTATAGACTTTTTCAACTTAGCCATTCTGATATGTGTGTGTATATGTGTGCTGAATCCTTTCAAATTCACTGTATGCCAACGTACAATGTGTAGAGATCGCACTTGCCTCCACTCTCTGCACTTGATTTTATGGTTAAATTCCCCCCTGGGATCTAACATATATTCATACATATGTTCTTCTCTACTATGCAGGCATCCAAAACCCACTGCTCAGTTCTTAGATACTTTGAGTTGATGTATACATGATACATTGCGAGTCCCAGAATGTACAGTACCACAACTAGACTTTTTCTTGTCTTTATACGCATCCTGCTCTGCTCCCTCCCTTGACATGAGCTCGGAGTAGAGCTGGGAAAATTTGAAAAGCTCACATTCATGATGATTGCTATACGTATAGCATGTATCCTAGCCTTCTATTTTGTGGCTTTAAAACTGTCATTTTCTTAGCCTTCTTTACTATTTTTCCCTTCTACCATGAGCACTAGCAGGTAGTTTTCCTTGGGGCACCATTTTTATCATCACTTTATGAATGTTGCTTCATCTAGAAGGTGAACGGAGAACTATAAAGCTATTTTGAGATGTGGGAGCTGGTCTGTCAGCTGTGCTCGCTCATTACTTAAATGACTCACTTCAGTTCAACTTTACAAAGCATGGAATACCAATTTGTGCTTCCATAAACTTTTAAATTTTGGAATTTCAAGAGTCTACTGTTTTGAAGTTAAAATATTAATTAGATTTTTTCTTAGTGTTTTTTTCTAATTTATGTCAGTAATTTCTCAGCGGAATCCCAAGATCATTCAGGAATAAAAGAGACAGGTACTTTGAAAAATAGGAGTCCAAAGGAAGACTAGATCCTCGGTAGAAAATTACAACCATCATTTCTCTGAGGATCTGGTTTGCTTATATTAAGTGGTATTTCTTTGACGTTGTCTTCCGCTCTCTACTTAGGCTAAAGGATCAGTAGCCATGTTTTCTGTTCTTCATTTTTAGGGCTTGATCTCGGGTTCCAGAGGAGACTTGGTTTACATGGTCTCCTACTTTTTGACGCGCTTTGGAAGAGAATAACATGGCCAGGCCTAAGAGTAGCTGTGAAATAAAGGAAGCATGTCTTCAGTGCCCTCAAATGTGTTGTCCATCGTGCCTGATGCTCTTCCTTTCTTTCCCTTTCCTTCTTATTTCGTTAAGTACAATTTATTATCACGAGATACCTCTTACAGGAGTACTGAGCCATTTTGATGGTAGAGTATGAAGTTACAGGAACAGTACAGTAACCATCTGCCAATAGAACTGATGTTAGAGCTGATTACGGATTCCCAGGTTGCAGTTTCTTAAGTGAGATAAAAAGGATACCCTGATCTGAGCACGTCTGCGTTTTCATGTATAGGTAAATTCTTATAAGGAACTTCATAAGAAGCTCATTAGAGTTTTCAACTCACCATACCTTAAGACAGTGGTCAGCAAACTTTTCTATAATTGGCTATATAATAAATATTTTAGGATTTAAATGTCATGTGATCTCTGCTGCAACTACTCAACTCTGCTGTTGTAATAATGTGAAAGCTGCCATAGACAAAAGCTAAACAAATGGGTGTGTCCAAGTTCCAATAAAACTTTATTTATAAAAACATATGGCAAGTGGTTTGGCCAATATGCAATAGTTTGCTAACCCCTGCCTTACGTCCAATATTACCTCGTCTCTTGGATCATTCCAGTTTCATCTCTCCAATGTGCTCTAGTTCACCTAAAGAGAAACACTATAAAATAGAGTGTTCCTCATATTTTTTTTCATTACCTCAAGGATGGCAATGAAACACAACTCTGTGAAATTCTAAGCCTCTTAGGAAGTTATTCTCCTCCTACTGAGTCTTAATTTTAACTATTTAAGTTATTTCTAGGGCTACATTTTTAGCCCCTATATATGACTTCAGGAACTGGAGAGGGAACATTCTCGAGGGAGGACAGATGCCCCCAAATGGTACTCACCATCTGGTCAAACAAAGTAGGAACCAATTGTCTTTGAGGGTGAGGTGTGAACACCTGTTCTTTCTTGCAGATTGAGGATTTACTGTTTCTGGTGTATGAAGGTGTGTTTGTCCGCAGCTATGCAGTTAAGCCTATTTTTAAAGCTTGAGCAAATACATCCTCAAGTTGGGCCACGGTTGGTTGATTTATGACTCAAGAATGCTAAATTCCCAAGTTGGAATCTGACCAACAGTTACATTGTTCTGTACACTGCCTGCTGCTTCCTACACAGATAATTACCGGCGGCTAATTTACAGATGCCAGCGGGAACGGAAATGGAGTGAATGGCTGCCCACAGAGCTAGGAATTGGATTTTATCAGGAGTCATGGAGAAGCACATTTGTTTTCAGAAAAAGAAAAAGAAAAGGTCCAGAAAAGTGACTAGTTAAGAAATACGACAGCAAAATGAGTTATGCAAAAGGCAGCGCAGCATTTAAAAGCATTGCTTCAGAGTTAGACAACCTGGATATAAAAATCCTTATCGCTCCACTTATTATGTGGAAACCTTTGCCTGAGTTACTTGACCTCTCTGAGTCTCAATTCCTAACCTGCAACATCAATGTAATCAATAGTGGAGCCTGTTTCAAAATTGTGAGGATTAAATAAAATAAACACCTGTAGAACATTTAGCTCAGTATCTGGAACATGGTAAAAGATCAATAAATGTTAGCTATTATTATATTCTAATTCATGCCTCCAGTCTACTGTTTACTCTAAGTTCACTTCTGTATTCAACAGTGGTGAACGAACATTTTTACCTTCCTCATTTGCTCAAGGTTATTGGAGATTTCAAGAGTAATTGATTACTTACCTTATAGATTAGAAACACGAGATCCATGAATTTAAGTAAATTGCCCCAGATTAGAGAATGATGGAACTAGAATTAAAACCCACTCACTGATCCTCTTATTAATGTAGAACTTCCCAAATTCAAGCTTATCCACAAGAGTGCACTGATGGTTTTTGGCTCAGCTTAGTTCTCATATTCTACCAATCTTAGCATCAAAGTCAAATTTATAAACGGAGTGACCTTTGGCAAATTGTATCCCCCAATCTTGGTTTTTCACTTATAAAATGAGCAGCTTGGTCTATAGAGATGATCCCTATGATGTTTTCCAGTTGTGGAATTCTAAACCTAATGGTTTTATCCAGAAACTCATCATTGAGGTGAACAGCTAGAGTCATGGAAATACGTCGGTCACGGTTGACCAATGTCATCATTTTTGTGAGGGCATTGGGAAGTAGAATTAAAGATGGACTCAGGATTGCAACTATCACCAAATCTGGGGTCTCCTGCACCTTCAAAATGTCTTTGCTACTGTATTTGATGGTCAGCACGGACTACCCCTGGAATTTGCATCGTGCTGTCACAAGGGACAGACCAGATATTTTAGAATTTGAGGAAAACTTAAAGTATATAATGAATCAGCTATGCAAATGGTAAAGTATGTAAAAAAATGCCTTTTTTTCACTGAACAATTACTTAGGCAAATTTATTTTTATCTTAGAAATTATTAGTCATATAGGCTCTTAAATTAACAATGAAAATGATGTTATTTAGAATTTACTTTAAACACACACGCACAAGGTCCACTTATTTTTCCAGTTACCTTTCTCAGTGTCCAGGGCATTTAAACTGATTGCGTTTTGGGAGCAATTTAGTAATGGAGATGAAGAGGGCCGCCTACTTTTCTAAATTCCAGTATGATGCTCAAATTACTAAATTAAGATAATCTTTAAAAATAGCATGGGGAAAACAGCACAAATATTTAGCGAGACTCTTATGGAGCTGTTTAGAATTGTTAATTAGAGCTAGATATTGTTCAGGAATTTAAATGATAACTGAATAATCGAATACATAAGTAATGCTACTACTGCTTGTAAGAGCAATCAAGGCTTATACGTGGAATAAAGATCATCCTTGATATGCACACTTCAAAATCAACAGAGATTTTCAGAAATTTATATTTTTTGAGTAATTATCTTAAAAGATGAGTAATTCAGTATAAGTGGGATACACTATTCTAAAAAATAAGGTGCATAAATAACCTGAATTAGGCTTAGGCAATCAATACTCAAATTATAATTTTCAATACTGGAGCCCCTCATATTTAGGCAATATAGTGCTGTGGCTGAGCAAGCGGGCTCTGGAATCAAACAGACTGGTATTTGGTTTTGTTCTTTGCCCCTTACTGTGTAACCCTCAGTAAGGTACCTGACCCATTTAAGCCTCAGTTCCCTCACTGTGAAACAGAGTAACGGTGACTATTTCACAAGTGATGTTGAAAGAATTGAGATACTTCCATGGAATCTGCTAAGCACATTGTTTACTGAATGCTTTGTTTCTTTCTTAATGGCCGCTTAGCTTTTGGAGAAAGAACTACAGCTCCTGGTTTACAGCAGCCTTCATGCTGGGAGGGGAGGGGGTGCTGTGGCATGTTTCTGCCCACTTCACTGTCAGGTGAGCAGTGAGCAGGTGATTGTCATAAGCATGCAAGTGTGGCGAGTCCTTAAATGCACTGGTCAAAGTTTTCAAGTTTGCTACCTCACATCTGTCAGAATGGCTATAATTAAGAAGACAAGAAATAAGTTTTGGAGATGATGTGGAGAAAACGGAACCCTCACACGCTGCTGTTGGGAATGCAAATTGGTGCAGCCACTATGGAAAACGGTATAGAGATGTCTCAAAAAATTAAAACTAGAAATGCCATATGATCTAGCTGTTTCACTACTGAGTATTTGTCCAAAGTGCATGAAATCAATAATTCAAAGATTTATGCACCCCGATGTTCATTGCAGCATTGTTCACAATAGCTAAGACATGGAAAAAACCCAAGTGCCCATCAACGGTTGAATGGATGAAGAAGATGTGGTATGTATACACTATGGAATACTACTCAGCCATAAAAAAGGACAAAATTGTGCCATTTGTGACAACATGGATGGACCTTGAGGGTATTACATTAAGCGAAGTTAAGTCAGACAGAGAAAGACAGATAGTGTATGAGTTCACTCATGTGTGGATGAGAAACAAACAAACGCATAGATAAGGAGAACAGATTGGTGGTTACCAGGGGGAAGGGAGTGGAGAGAGGGCAAAAGGGGTAAAGGGACACATACTTATGGTGATGGATAGAAACTAGACCATTGGTGGTGAACACGATGCAGTCTATATAGAAACTAGTATGTAATAGTGTAAACTTGAAATTTATACAATGTTATAAACCAATATGACCTCAAGAAAATAATTAAAAAAATTTTCTTTTCAAGTTTGCATCTTGAAATGAGATGCTTTTTTATTTGCTTTTCACTGGGTGTAGAATTTGCTTCTTGGCTTTGGTGGATATTTCAAACCATCTTCATTTGCCCGTCTCTTTTTAATTTCTCTGAATCTCTGGCTAATCTCAGTAGAGATATGTATTAGAAAATTAAATCTGATGGAAATTATTTGTCTTCTTGGAATTTAAGCTACAGGGAATTCCTTATAGATTTTTAACTTTCTTGAAGAAAAACTGTAACTAATCTGAATCATTAATTAGAAGCAGAATATATATTTTCCTATATAAAAAGACCCATTTTTTTAACTTTCCTATTTCAGAGATTTGCATTCAGTAATTGTGTAATATTATTTTTAGCTCAATTACTAACTTACTATGATGGGGGTAAATTATTCTTTTCATTTTTATGTAAATCTTGAGATAAACTTGTACTCCCATGGAGTTCATTTAAATATATGTCATTTCATGGTACTGGGGTGGAACTTCTTTTTACAGTAGATGAGAACATCTCTCAATCACCCTCAGCACTGGCAAAAATGTAGATAAAACAAAATATAAGATGATAAAGTGAAAATTATTCCAAGTTGATTAAAAAAGTTATGAAAACTCTATAGTTAATATGTACAATACAAATGAATTAATATGTGTGAAAAACTTAAAACAACGTCTGACAGATAATATTGTGTTTAACATATGCCAGGTGATATTATTATTATTATGTCAAAGGAGGATGCAATTGCAAATAGTAGAATAAGAAAATGAGTGGGTTTTCCTATTTACTGGAGAACGTGCCTTTCATTTCTATTTGACCTTTGATAACACTTAGCTGCAGGTTCTGTTAGAATAAAAAACATTTAGCATTTAGGGTCCTAATTTATTGTTAAGAGTGCAAGTGCTAGCCTACTTATAGGGTTTGATATTTTTTCATTTGATTAAGGAAATGAGTGTGTACTTTTCATCTTTCAGAGAATTAACAATCTCTGGGACCTTGAAAGCACAGCCAGTGTATTCTGCTGGCCGATATGATAGGTTATTCTATTCAATTGTTAAGTGTAATAGTAGTTAACAAATTTATTGAATCCGTACACCAGAAGCGTTCTCCACATTTAAGAATTTTGACTGCTAGACTTGTAGAGAATTTGACTTTCTATCTAGCACATGGTCAATATAAAATAGACTCTTTTTGTAATGCAACTTTATGATTGCCACTTAATATTTAGGGAGGCAAAAGCTTGTAGTAGCTATTTTTAACATTTTGATAGTGCTTGAGAGTCTGCAAATTGCCATCATGTCTCTTACCCCATTTCCATGTGAGCCGGGCTGAATGATTTCCATTTTAACTGTGATACAGAGACGGTGCTCGTCCAGGTCCCTCTAGTGGCGAAACTCTGAGAGGACGGCTCTTTCTACCACACACAGCTTCCCGCAAGCCACTGCGCTTTTATATCACAGCAATACCCGAAAATGAGTAACAGCTTGTAATCATCTCATGTCATTCGGTGACTTTAGCAAATGGTATTTTTTCTGTGCTCACTTTCCACTTGAAAGCACAGGGCAGATTCTTTCACTTTCTCTTCCCTCAGTGCTGTCTGAGGATGGAAGGATGAAAGCTAGGGGAATAAAGAGCAACACCCTCTCCCCTGTTTGTCTAAAAACTTCATTGCTCTCCTGTAGCTATATGCATTGGCGATTGGTAGATGATGAGAAAATTAAGTAAGGAACTGGGGGACTGTGACATCAGGAGGGCTCAGAAAGCTGGTGATGATAGGGAAGATACTGCATTTTTAAATAAGATGGTCAGTGAATGGGGAACCTTTTTTTTGGAGTCCTTTACAGTCACTATGTTTGTTTCTTTTTTAAACTTCTGAGTCACACACTATAACTCAGCGAGGCAAGTCAAAAGAGCTGTTCTTGGCTTTGTAACAGTGAATTAGGCCACTAGTTCATTTAGTCTAACAGAGTCTGACACTAGAGTTGTCACCTACTTTGAGAAAAGTCATTCAGTCGTTTGGGTACACTGAACAGTCTGCTTTCCCCTTATTCCACTAGCCTTGGTGGCAGCCTCAACTTTTCAGAAAACTAAACCAAAGTACAGAAAGTCTGGCAGAATTACCAAAGATGAGTGGCAGAGCCAGGATGAACTTAATGGTCATGTCACTTTTCTCTCATAGAGGCCACAGCTCAGGAAGGTAGAGCCTCTGTGTCAAGGAATTACAGAAATGTTCTTTGTTTTCCATAGCTTCTTGGACCCATTCCACAATAGATGGGTCCTTCTAGAGGCTCTGATATTTTTCTCTTTCTTTGACACTGCTTTCTGACTTCTTATACAATAAGAAAATCTTTTTTCACATTTTCCCGCTGACTTGTTGCAAAAACTAGATCAATTGTTCTGTAGCATTTAACCCATTTTTGTTTTGACTTTGTTCTCCTTGTGATCTTATTTAACTTGACCTGCTGTCCCCTGTATGTTCTGTAATAGAAGTTAGTTTGAGGATTGATTAGATTCAAGTTCAATTTTGGGGGGCAAGAATTCTGCACAGGCGGTTCTGTGTGCTTCTGGCTGCTTCACGTCAGCAGGCACGCGATGTCCGCCTATTCCTGTCTGAACCCTTCAAAATCCACCTTGAATCCATAAGTAGCTGGCTAAAACTCTGGACTTACCAGTTGCTGTCTGCTTGCCAGCTAAATTGAGGCGTGAGCCAGCTTAACCAGGGATTTCAAACAATATAAACCTCTACTGCCAAATATACTTTGAAAAAGGATTTGAAGCATCTTATATAAAAGAGTACTGATATAATTAGAATATTAAAATATTCTAATGACAATGGGGTGGAGAGAAGACGATAGGATGTCACAGTGGGACATGAATGAATAGAAGACTGAAGTGTCAACCTATGACGACAGGAAAGCTACTAGTGTTCTTCTTCAGCAGATGAGGATGCCTCTAAGTCTCTGGCTGAGGTGATCCCAGAGGTTTATATGCTTCTTCAGATGTTGATTTTAATTCCACAAACATCATTGAAAGCGTATATATTCAGAGAATTTCCTAGGCTTCGTGGAACATGTGAAGACGAACAAGTCCATTTCGACCCCTTAAGATGCTCATAATTTACTGGGATGACACACACAAAGTTGCTTTAATCTAAGTCAGGCAGTGTTAAATGCTGTAATAGAAGTGCCTATGTCAGGGCTACGGGAGCAGAGTGGAAGGAATCAGTAATTTCTGACAGAGAGGATAAGGGAATTCCACAGAGGATGTGGCATTTGAATTGGATTTAAAGAAGATAAATGAATTTCACCATGTAGGAGAGAAAAGAAAGAGAATTCCAGTCTGTAGAAATAGCTTGAACAAGGTAAGGAAATGTTTTAAAGTGTATGCTGTTTTCAAGGAATGGGAGAAGCTTCATTCTAAAGAAGCACACCGTGCAGGTCAGTGCGTGGAAATGAAGCTTAAAAACTAAACAGAAACATAGCTGAAAAAGAAGTAGAGGACCAGACTGGAAATAGTTTTAAAAGCCATGTTAAGGAGTTTTAAATTTTTTCCTGTGGGTAATTGTAACCTTTTTTTAAGAAGAAAAGAAAAATTGCAAGATTTCTATTTTATGAAAGGTCATTTTGTGAGTAGCCTAGAGAACCAGTAACAGCAGGGAAAGAGCAACCTAGTAGGAGGCCACTTCAAATGTGTAGGACCCTGCGAAGGGCCGGGAAGACATGGACTCAAGAGACAGCTTAGAGTCCAATGGAAAGACCTTGAGAAACAATTGAAAGTAAATTGAGAGACGGGAGTAGGTAAAGACAACTCTCCTATTTTTAGCCACAAGGTAAATGCTTATGCCATTTAATGAAAACAGAATTTAGGTGGATGAACCATTTTGGTGAAGGGAGAAAATGAGATGAATTTGAAACTGTTGAGTCTGAACTGTCTGTGGCATATTAACTTACTTAACAAATGAATGAATTGTATACCTTATCCTAAGGGCTGGGAATACAGAGGCTAAAAAAAAAAAGACAGGTAAGGACCCAGCTCTCATGGAGCATGCCTTCTAATAGGAACACACTGGCAAAAACCAGGCAGAAAATTTTTTTTTCAATTCTAATAAGCAGCAAAGAGAAAGCAAAAGAGGTAATGGAAAGAGAGGGACTGGGATCAGGGAGCTGTTAGAATGATCAGGAAAGGTCTCTCTGAGGAGAAGACTTTTGAACAGAGACATGAGTGATGAGAAGAAGCCAGTCATATAAGGACCTGGAGTAAGAGAGCTCCAGGCAGAGGGAACAGCAAGTGGAAAGGCTGCAAGGCATGAAGCAGCCCCGCACGTTGAAGGAGGAGCAAGTCAGTACGGCTTAGGGAGAGAGTTCGATGGGGAGTTCAGATGGGGGCAGCAGGGCTACCGATGATGTGGGTCTTGTGACATAAGGAGTTTGCTTTCAGTCTGAGCACACAGAAAGAGTGGTAAGCAATGGAAATATACTCGCTGATTTAGATTTTAAAAAGATCACTCTGATCACTGAGAGGAGGATGGATTCAATGGAAAAGAGAGTAGAAGTGGTGAGGCCAGTGAGGAAGTTCTTATAAATGATGATGGTGACTTGAGTTAGGGAGGTGTTAAGAAGGGGCCAAATTCTAGATATGTTTTGAAGGTTGAGCCAACTGGGATTGCTAATGGAGTGGGTGTGGTGGTGGTGGGGGGTGAATGAAATGTTTGGGGCCGAAGCAACTGGGTAAACGTGGTGCCATTTATTGAGAAGATGGAAACTAGTGGGGGATGAGGGGAAGTTTGGTCGCGAGGCTCAGGCACGTGGCAGGGATTTGAATATTTAGTGTTGGAGTGCTGGAGAGAGGTCAGGCTTAGAGACATGGATTTCAGAGGAATCTCCCATGTGATAAGTCGATAATTTAGGCTTGTCTTCTTAAAAGAATTGAAAGATTGGTCACTGGGGATGAGAACTGCTCATCTGACCCAAAGACAAACGCAATGGTGGGAAGAAGAAAAAAGAGAGAAAGACTGTTTCTCACTTTCGGCAACAGCTCCTGCTCCTGCGAGATGAGTGCCTCATGCAGAAGGAGGCTAGAGAAGTCAGTGACTGCCTGTTCAGTGGCTTTCTGAAGGATGGCGAATGCGGAAGTCATAGCAAGTA
Source organism: Equus quagga (assembly GCF_021613505.1). NCBI lineage: Eukaryota > Metazoa > Chordata > Mammalia > Perissodactyla > Equidae > Equus > Equus quagga. The sequence goes on along the minus strand of NC_060288.1, from coordinate 11,830,401 downwards.
GGGAGACGGAGCCAGCACCAAGAGAGAAGAGAGATTCCAGTTTACTGAAGTGGAGAGAAAAAGCAATTCCTGGCCAGTTATGAGATTAAATGCATGCACTGGAGTCCAAGAAAATGCTTGGAAGTTGAACCTAGAAGCAAGGACCTGAAAGGCCTTTTGTTTTGTTCTGGGAAAAGAATAAAGAATTGTTACAAATTAGGTAATTGGGTTTTGCAGATCAGGTGATGCAATAGGGTCGATTCACGTAATAATGATATTGTTAATATTTTATGTTAACTAAACTTTTTATAATTTTTAAGAAAAATATTTATTCTATATTTCATGTTTCCAGATGTGCTGAGAATGGAGTGTGTGTGTGTGTGCACATGACACCTATAAAACTAATTACTTGAGGAATTAATAAAAAATTGCAGGGATTATAATGTTACACATCATAAATGATATTTGAGGTCTGAGGCTAAATGATAGTACATAGAAAAAAGAGCTGAAAATAAAATTCTCAGTGATGTCCACAGTTGCAGGGTTGATAGAAGAGAATTGGGGATAGAATCAGAGTAAGAGCAAATATTCTAGGAATCATACCAGTAAAATTTGACATTAAAATGATAACCCCAGATGTTAACTAGACTTATTGTGGTGATCATTTCACAATGTATGCAAATATCAATTATGTTGTACAGCTGAAGCTAATATGTTATGTCAATTATATCTCAATTAAAAAATAAAAAATAAAAATTGGGTAAAAGAATCTAAGATAAGTATTTAGTAAACTTTATTCTTTACAATCCACTGTTTCCCTTTCCATCAAAATGCTTAGAATAATGAACAGCATATAAAAATAACTAAGAGGGGCCGGCCTGGTGGCACAGCGGTTAAGTGCACACGTTCCACTTTGGTGGCCTGGGGGTTCACCGATTCGGATCCCGGGTGCGGACATGGCACCGCTTGGCATGCCACGCTGTGGCAGGTGTCCCACATACAAAGTAGAGGATGATGGGCATGGATGTTAACTCAGGGCCAGTCTTCCTTAGCAAAAAGAGGAACATTGGCAAGCAGATGTTAGCTCAGGGCTGATCTTCCTCAAAAAAAAAAAAAGAAAAACTAAGAAAAAAATAAAATTATAATCCCAAACTTTTTGTTCTTAACAAAATTCTTTATTTTGGTGTATCTTAGACACAAAACCTCAAATTCAAAATCAACATGAAAAAGTTAAATCAATAGGACTGGCCTAGAGGTGTAGTTGTTAAGTTTGCGGGCTCTGCTTTGGTGGCCTGGGTTCGCAGGTTCGGATCCTGGTTGTGGACCTACATACTGCTCATCAAGCCATGCTGTCATGGCATCCCACATACAAAATAGAGGAAGATGGCCCTGGCCCATGCCAATCTTCCTCACCATATAATATATTACATTCATGATTTCCTCATCAACCCCTCCCACCCTATTCCTCTTCTTATTCTTTAATTCAATAGATGGTGCCTCGCAGTTGACCATGGTATAAACCTGGTAATCAACCTTTCCTTTTCCCTCTAATATCTCCCACAACCTATCTGTCACCAATCCAGATGCATCTCCCTCCCAAATACTTCTCCTCAGCCTCTTCTACTCTTCTCCATTCCTGATGTCACCCCTCCAGTCCAAGCCACCTAGTGCAGCTATAGTGTAAGTCACCTAACTGGTTCAGGGCAGTGTTCTCAGACCCGGGGGACATTTGGCAGTGTCTCAAGACAGCTGTGGTTGTTACAGTAGTAGCACAGGGTGCTACAGGTGTTTAGTAGGTAGAGACCTAGAATGCCGCGAAACATACTACAACGCATAGGACAGCCCCACAGCAGAGCATTATCTGGCTCAAATTGTCAGTAGTGCTGCTGCTGAGAAAGCTTGGCAAAGGGACATTCATTCTTACCATCTGCCTTTTCTCGATAAAATTTCTCCCACCAGTCTGTGTAATCTCAAAAATAAACATACATAATTATTGTTTTAAGATGAGAGACATTTCTATGCATCACTGAAACCCAAAATGGACATCCATTTTATAATAAATGACAAATATTATTAAATAAACCCAATTATTCCAACAACTAATGATTATTTCAATAGTTAACATTAGGAAAACACCGGTTATGTTCACATGCACTAGTAGGAGGCAATTTTCTCTGCATTAATTTCTCGGTAATGCAGCTGTGTACCTGCTCTTGTTAATTTCTTTTATAACTATTATGTTTTTTATATTTAAGAATATGCTCACTACTAGAACCTGCATATATGATATTCAGCTTTTAGTAATTAAAAATGCCAATAAAACAGTAAGTGCCAAGGAAATAAAAACAATGCAAACAATATCACATTCACTAAATAAACTGACATCATAGAGGGAACAATAAATGAAATTATCACTGTTATAAACTCCTGCAGAAACCAGCTATACACAAATGTTCCAAAAGGAGCACTGGAAATAACATGGAAGTGGTGCAATTGTGAAGTTCACTGCATCATCACTCTCTCCCGATGAGATGGCATGTGTTCAAACTCCCAGCAGATGGGGAAAAAATGCCGCTTAGTCTGAAGTAGGATTCCAAATGGAACTTCAGATATAGTTGGCTTCTCCAAGAGAAATGTATACAGTAGGGTATAACTATATTAAATTTGTCTTGTTTTTATATTAAGCAACAACATAATGAGCCTAATTTTGCCATGTCACTGCTTAACATCCTTCAGTGGTTTTCTTTGCCCTTTGGGTAAGTCTAACTTTTGACTAGAGCTTAAAAACCTATGCAAGATCTGATCGCAACACATTCAACTCGCTCTACCTCTCTAGAATTTGCCCTTCCTGAATTTCTTTCAGATCCTTGTACATGAAATTCTCACTCACCCTTTTATCTCTGCTACTTTGCATGTGCTATTTGCTCTGTCTGGAACAGTCTTCTCCACCCCAACCCCCAACTTTCCTGGCAGGCTTCGCTATTCCCCTTACTCTACTTGCTTGCAGATTTAGAGTGTGAAATTGTTGTTTTGTCTGCAGTGTTGAAAACTTGCAGATGTTTCAGTGAGTCTCATGTAAGTTTCCAAGAAAGTACAACCCCTCGTCCTCCCAAAAAACAGAACTATTAGAAGCAAAATAATAAACATTTTACCAGTATTTGTACATGTTGTGCTCCATTAATACTGACCTTCGGCCAGGATGCAGGCCTCCTCTGTTATCCGTTGACCTTCGTTTATAGTTTGGGTTTTCCATAGCACAGTTATGCTATGCTGGTATACACCTGAATGGAACCCCCACAAACTATCATTAACAGTAAAATAAATGGCATGAATAAGAAATGAAAACAGAAGAGTGCATCACTAGGAAGGTAGAATCCAGAATAGTGTTCAAACTCCTTGAATATTCCATGTGCTATTCTTGATCATTCTCCGGTACTTCCATAAAATCCCTAGTGGTGATCACTTTCTTTGTATGATACTAGACCCCACAGTTTGATGAGCCTTGTTATGCTCTTGTCATCTCCAGATAAATTATTTCTGTACCATTGAAAAAGCTTTCTCGAAGGTGGAATATAATTTTCATCCTGAGGATAATGCTTTGACCTTCTCTTTAGAAGAGAATATGTAGAAATCATCTTACTGCTTAGCGACTAGGAGGTTGTGTTGCAGACTCACCCTGTGATATCAGGAAGCCCATTTTGGCTCAGTTTGAATCCTGGTTTCCAATAGGGCTGTGCCCTTGCTCTATAAGTCCTCTGAATTCTTAGCTGATACGATTAGGGAGTAAAATATGTAATCCGTCAAACTGTCAAGGAATGCTTTCCTTAAATATAATAGAAGCTTTATGACCAAATGGCAACACTGTTTGAATTTTATTTTATTTGAACAGCAAGTCTGCATTTATGCATAAGACATTGTGCTGTATATATAAATTATGGTGTCTAAATAGGCACAGGAGCATTCTAGAGGTTAGCAGTTTAGGAATTAAATCCTTTATGTGTTGGAGAGGAGCATCTTAATGTAAGATTCTGAAGGATATAGATATTTGAAAGTGAAAAAGAAGCAGTATCAGAGATTATGTACATGACTCTATGTGGAAGCTAATTTTAGCGGGAAAATGACTGTTGTACCCTAGTCATTAAGGATGCTCACCAATAATTCTTCCACCTTCCAGCACATTCTAGTCACTTAAGTTAGACATAGGTATGGGATTTGACTTGGCCAATAAAAAGAAGCAGAAGCGATGAGGGTCTTTTTTAAGGCAGAGTCTGTTAGAACCAAGGTGAGACTTTCTCCACTGACTGGCAATGTTCTAGACGGTGAAGGCTGCCCCAGCCTACATCCCTCAACGAGGATGATGAGGGTGTGTCAAAATAAACCTCTATCATTGTGAGTCATGTGGTTTTGGGATTATTTGTTATAATAGCATAAACTAGCCTATCCTGACCAATAGAGTAGGCTATTGTTACCTTGCCTAGATTTCAAAAATTCAGAATGGTTAGAGTACATTCGATTCTCTGGAACTGTCACCATTTTGTGAGAAGGCCATGGGGAGAGTGTATGAGAGAACAAGAAATCAAATATCACAGAGCTATGATGCTGGATATTACACCTCTAACTGATTAATTTTTAATAAAAATTGAGTTAAAATTATTTTTTTGCAACTTATTCTAATAGGTAATTATATTAATTTAATAATTGCTTGACATAATTATACATTTATTATGTGCTTATAAACTACAAATATTATCTTTTCATGTGTTTGATTCATAAATCTTGGAACTCTCAGGCTACCTGTTTACATATTCAAACTACTGGAATGTGTTAGTCCTTGGAGATATAGTACAGAACGACTATGGTGGAACTTTTAAAAAACTAGCTACAAATTACCAAATTCTCTCTAATCTTAAAATACGTTGCTTAAGGATTTTTCACACTCTGATTTGTATTACCAGTTAAAAAAAATTGCATGTGGCAATTAAAGGGTCAATTTTTTTGGGAGGAAAGATTGTCTTATTTGGGTACTTAAAAGAATTTCTGGCTCATAGAGTGAACTCTGAAATGTTTTGAATATTTGAATGCTTAGAGCTAAAGGAATTGGCAAATGATAAGAGTCATACCATGTGAATGGTGACCCACAAAACTATATTTAAATGACAGTGTCCAGGAACTAATGATTTTTCTTTCTGGAATAGAGGTATAGCACAAAACCACATTTAGGGAGGTAGCTAGTTGTTGGGAGCTCATTTGGAGTAAGCTCTCATTTTGATCACAGAGAACATATTTCTTTCAGTATTGTGATTTCTTAACCTCAGAGAAACATAATGGTAACCAAGAGGATTGGAAGTGTGTCAGAGTGGAACCTACCAGAATGGCTCTTTATCTAACTGTGGCAGTTGCTTAACTCAAAAAAAAAAAAAAAAAAAGAAAGAAAAAGAAAAAAGAGTACTCAGGCTAGAACATGGACTTTCATGTCCCAAAGGGATTAACATTAGACAGATGGTGACTTGAGAGAACTGCCCAGCAGTTAGTAGTTTTGCCTTGTGAGTTAAGCCAAAGTGAATTGTATGCTAATATGTTTACTCATGAATAGCGTTAATTTAGTTTAGGCTAGAGTTCAATACAGAATCGGGTGCTTACAAAAGAACATTTTGTCTTTTAATATTGCAGACTTTATACAATTGGTTCTGATGTTTATGTCGTCTTTCTCAAATTCTAAAGCTTCATGGGCTACAAGCTTTGATTAGTTCTTTAAATCATCTAGAATGGTAGCATATAGACAATGGCAGCAGCCGGTTTCTGGGCGAGTCTATGTCTGAAGCACTGTACTAGATATTTTACTTACGTTATCTAATTTAATCCTTCCAACAACCTCGTAATGTACATATTTATTCTTTCATTTAATATGTATTTATGAAAATGTCTATTATTTGCCAGGCACTGTATTAGACACTGGTATAATTACTTCCATTTTACGGATGAGATATCTGAGGCTCAGAAAAGTTTAACTTTGTTAAGGTTACTGTGGGAGGCCCCCCAAAGACGTCCATGTTCTAATGCCCAGAACCTGTGAACATGTTCCCTTACATGGCAAAGGCACTTTGCAGATGCAATTAAGGTTAAGGACTTTAAAATGAGAGACTAGCTTGCATGGTCCAGGTAGTCCCTGTCGAATCACATGGGTCCTTAAGAGCAGAGAACTTTTCCAGCTGTGGTTAGGAGAGACATGATGACAGAAGAAAGGTCAGAGATGCAAAAATGCTGACTTTGAACATGAAGAAAGGGGGCCAGGAGCCAATGAATATGGTAGCCTTTAGAGGCTGGAAAAGGCCAGGACACCATTCTCCCCTAGGGCCTCCAGAAATGAATGCAGTCCTGTAGATACCTTGATTTTAGCCCAGTGAGATCTGTGTTAGAGTTCTGACCTACAGAACTAGAAGATAGCAAATTTGTGCTGTTTTTAGTCACTACGTTTGTGGCAGTTTGTTATGGCAGCAATAAAGACTAATACAATTACATAGATAATGTTAGAACCAAAATTTTATACTAGGTCTGTCTGACTCAAAAAATGCATTTTCATTAAGTAATACTGACCAACATAAATTACAGCCAAGAAAGCGCCTCTTGTTTAGTTTTTGACTAAACATCCTCCATTTTCCTTTTTCCTGGTTACAGCTGCTGATATTGTTTTGAATATTTACCTCTTTCCTATCGGATATGGTAGATTTGTTAATTAAGAGACCTCACATTCCTCTGAGGGATGGGCATGCCGCACAAACTAGTTTAATTGCAGACTTTCTTTTGGGAATTTGAATCTTGGCAGGGATATCAATTAAAATACTATTAATGGCTGAAAACTAGATGTTCATAGTACTCTTTACTAATATAAATTTATGATAGAGAAAAGTAAAAGAAAAATTAGTGCTTATCTGTGCTGTCAGGAAAGTAAAGGAATTAATGTGAGGCAAGAAATTAGGAGAAAGATTCCAAGGGCTAAGCCAGCGTTGAAGCCTACATTTGGCCTAGATTATCTGTTCATTCTTAGTGGTGTAGAATATGTATTTTGTGGTCATATTTGTGGAAAATAAAAGATAAAACTTAGGATCAGTGTATGAGGTCAGATTGGGATCCTCTTCCCCCACCTGCTGTGAAACCCAATAAAATTGAGTTTCCAGAAGTGACAGCTTTAGTTGATAAAGCAGAAAAATAAAATTCACTCTATAGAGGGAGATAGTGGGTATATGTGTCTGTCTTAGCTTTGGCTCTAAGCAAGTGAGAAAGAAAGAAAAATCACATGGGAGGTTGGGGCTAGAATTCACACTATCTCTATGGTCCTAAAAGCTTTAAGTTAGAAATCTAGTTTAAAGTAGTCCTCGGTTTTTAGTATTTCATGTGCTTGTTAGAAGTAAACACAAATTCTCCGTAAACAGACATAACCTCAGCCTAGACCTCAAAGAATTTCCACATGGGAGATTCCTGGAAACATAAGCTCATGATTAAAAAACCCCACTAAATAAAATAAGAAACAATCCCTTTGTCAGTAAAAATGGAAAACCACTGAAACAGACCTGCAATGACTATAGATATTAGGATTTTAAAATAACTGTATTTAATACGTTTATAGAAATGAAAGATTGTATGGACATATAATATGGGGGAAAATACCATCATATTTGCCTAGGTAGATTTGAAAGAAGTAAAACTTAGAGACATTAAAAATGTAATAACTGAAATTAGAGGGCTGGCCCTGTGGCCGAGTGGTTAAGTTCATGCACTCTGCTTTGGCAGCCCAGGGTTTCACTGATTCAGATCCTGGGTGCGGCCATGGCACTGTTCATCATGACACATTGAGGTGGTGTCCTACATGCCACAACTAGAAGGACCCACAACTAAAAAAAAATATACAAATATATGCTGGGGGCATTTGGGAAGAAAAAAGCAGAAAAAAAGAAGATTGGCAACAGTTGATGTTAGATCAAGTGCCATTCTTAAAAAAAAAAAGAAATTAGAAACTCAGTGGCTAGAGTATACAGTAGATTAGACATAGCTAATGAAAAAATTGGTCAACTGGAAGAGAGAACTGAAGAAATTATATGGATCCAGTTCAGAGAGACAAAGAGATGGAAAATATGACATATTAAGAGAAATGAAGAATAGAATGGGAAGATCCAACATGGAATATAATTAATTTTAGAAGGAGATAATAGAGAGGATAGGGGACTGGTAAAATAAAAAGGGATATTGGTCTAGAGTTTTTTAAAATAGAAGGACTTAGGTTCTTATATTCAGGGAGTCCTAAAAATTTAAGCAGGATAAGTACAAAGAAATTCATATCTGTATACATTACAGTCAATCTGAAGTACGACACCAAAGACAAAGATAAGATAATAAAAAACAGGTAGAAAGAAATAGGAGCTATTTACAAAGGAACAACAAATAGACTGAGACAGTAGAATTATAACTTCAAAGTACTGAGAGAACAAACTGTCAACCTATAATTCTACACCTATCAAAAGTGTCTTTCAAGAAAGAGGGAGAAATAAAGACTAACAATGGACTCTTACTAGAAGATTCTAAAGAATATATTTCAGAAAGAAGAAAGACGGTTCCTCAAGAAGACTCAGACATGTAGGAAATGATGTGTGTATGACACAAAGCTTATTTATCTCCTCAGATTCCCTCAGCTACACCTGCTTGCCAGACCCTCAGTCACTTGGTCCACCTCAACAGCAGCTGCATCCTATGGACTTCTCTCTGGCTTGTGTAGTTCCACTGCTTGGGGACAGGTAGAGACTTCTCCTCCTTGGCTACTGTTGTGCCACCAGGCTAAGTAACTGTATACTTGGTGTCTCTGGGTGTTTCTGCCACTGTCAGCCTTACATAAAACTCCACATGGCAGAGTGTGGGATCTGCATCCCAAGATGCCACTCAAGGGGCCAGATGAGAAACATGGAAGTGCAGGAGGAGTTACTTTCCCACAGCACAAACTTTAATTACTGTAGACAGGGCACATAAGGCAACCAAGTATATAAATTTTCTCTCCTTCTCTTCCATGCACTGCTCCAAGGGATGGTTACTTCTTGCACCCCTTTGTGAACTGGGAGTCAGTGTGATAATATTTCATTGTTTCATATTCTTTTTTCCCTTAATTCCTTTTTGCTCACCCGTGGTTTACTAAGTGTTTACTAAAGAACCCATACTAAGACATGAGTGACAAAGATGATAAATCTATGCAAAGATAACATTAAATAATGATCATAATAAGTTACTATAAAAATTAAAATTTATGGGGTTAAGAAAAAAATCCTAGACAACAATTGAGATTGGTGATTGTGGTAAAAAAGTTCTAAAATTATGTTCTTAATATTGCTTAACTTTGGACTTCATAAATTTAATCAGGAATATTAAAATTTCTAGAATAACAAACAAAATATGTGGTGGAATAAATTCTAAAGAAGTAGAGGAAAAAATAAAATAAAGGAAACAAGCAATATTAAAACTCCCGTCTATCCAAAAAAAGGACAAGAATGGGGAGGAGAGAAGAATGGCAAATAAAAAGTACACAATAAGATGGGTTATTTGTAATCACAATCAATATAAGTGGAAACTCTACAGTTACAGGACAAGAACTCCTAAGACTTGATGAAAACATTGAGAACTGGGACATACGTTATTTGCAAAAAAAAAAAAAAGAGTAAAAACAAAGACTCAAGTGGAAGGTCAAAGACAGAAAAAAATAATGCCACTCAAATACTATCCCTCCCCCAAAGCTCGCATAACTATAGTAATGTCTGACAAGGTAGATTTTTAAGGCGTGAGGTATTTCTAGAGACAAAGAGGATCACGATTGATTCTCAGGAAGGAAAATTTCAAATCCTCAGGAAGATACAACATTCTAAGCTTGAATGCTCCTAATAACATAGCTTTGAAAAATATAAGACAAAAATTCTCACACTATAAACAGAAATGAAAAAATAATCACGGTGAGAGAATTTTTAACACACCTCTTCGTAAGTGTTAAGAAAAGTAGACAATTTGATCAACATAATTGTTACAAACTTTTCCACTTTTTACATGGCTTAAAACAATGTAAGTTCATTTCTTGTTTCAACAAATAGTCTAACAGGTGTGCCTAATTGGTAGGAAGGTATATCTGGTATGCGAGGGCTCTGTGCAATGTGGTCATTCAGGGACCCAGGACAAGAGATGGTCTCAACACATAATTTCCAAGATTACCAACAGTATCAAACTCCAGCCAGTAGACAGGGGAAGATCACATGGGAAATTTATATGAAATAGCCTAAAAGTGGCTTATTTCCCTTCCTTCCTTATTTCATTTCCCAGAGCACAAATATATGACTACACCTAACTGTAAGAAATGCTGAGACATATAAGCTCATCTAAGTATAAGGTCAATATTTTTAAAAGTGAGTTGTATTTTTATGGAGAGTATTAAAAGAGTTATAAAGTTCAATTTAAGATTACGGTACCATTTACAATAGCAGCAAGAACTGTAGTATCAGAAACAATTCTAATAAAAGATATGCAATTTGTTGGAAGACTTGCAGAATATTTGAATAAATGGAAAGATATATTATGTTCATGGATAGGAAGAGTCAGAGTCATAAAAGTGTCAGTTATCCCTAAATTCATCTATGGATTCAAAGTAATGAAATCAAAATCCTGATGGGGATTTTTGTAAAATTTGACAAGCTGACTCTAAAGTTTGTATGAAGGAACAGAGAGTGAAGAAGAGTCAAGATACTCCTTTAGAAGACGACTTAGGTGGCGGGGGAGGAGGAGGGGGGTTGGTCTAGCAGAGAGTAAGAATTAACGTAAAGCTATACTGATCAAAATATTTTGGCATTGGCATAGAGTATACAACAGATTGATGGAACAGAATAGAAGGTCTGTGAATAGACCCAAGTCTTTGTGGAAATCTGATTTATGGCAGAGCAGATACTGCATATCACTTAGCAAAGATGAAGCATTCAATAAATGGTGCCGAGAGAGTTACCCATGAGGGAAAATCATGATGTGGATCCATATGTGCTGCCTTCTACAGAAAGATCAATCCTAGTTAGATCAAACACAGAAGTGGGAATAATAAATCTTTAAAATATTTTATAAGAAAGTATAGGAGAATATCTCTATGATCTCAGAGTAGGAAAGGATTTTTTTTAAAGCAATAAGCAAAAGTCCTAAACATTAAGGCTAAGTTATATAAAATTAGCAATGTCAAGAAAAGAAAAATCTCTGTTCAAAAGATACCTAATGAAGATTAAAATACAAGTGATAAATTGTAAGATGATATTTGTTGCACACATAATTATTTGTTAAAATCCATAATATGTAGATACTATCTATGATTCAGTAAGAAAAGAGAAATGATCTGGTTGAAAAATGGACAAAATACCTATCTATGCATTTAACAGAAAAGTAAATACAGACATATGAAAAAATTTGTCTTATGAGATATTTACACCAATAGTTAGAATTCAGGAGAAAGCAAAAACATGACACTTTAGCTTTCATTTCATAAGTAAGTTTATTTTCCCACTCTTGCACGCCATCATTCTCCTTTCATTTGTCTTCATTAGCCATCTTCATCTTTCTCATCCACCGCTTTGCATAACAGGCCGGGTAAGTAAAATGTAATTTTGAAAGTCTCAATTGAAGTTGCTTCTTTTCTTGGGGTATAGTGCTGCTTCAGACACTATTTGGGTCAATTCCCTAATTTTTGCTTTTATCTCAATTGACTGAGTCATGCTTGTCAGTTCAATGAAGGAAAAAGGAGGAAATTGATCAGGTCCCTTTGTTTAAAAATCATCAAGTTTATAATTGCACATCTCGAACTATCTGATTTTTGACAATAGAAAGAGAGACAGGTTAAGAGAATTATTTGGCTTAGTCTATTGATTCATGCTTCTGGCCCTTAATACACCCGGTTATATTATTCTTCCAGGAAACTAGTTTCCTGTGCTACCATTTCTCATTTTCTATATGCGAATAATCAGTTCACTTTTCCCCACTTTTGAGACAAGCCTGACACCATGGCAGCCTCTGAAGTTTTATTGTCAAGGGCAAGAGAATTCTGACTTAGCTATGAGAAGAAATAATGTTTCTGTACTTGCTCACTCAGAGAGTTCGAGTTCACTGGAGTGCCTTGTCTTTTTCTCTCGAAGCCCCTGGAATGGAGGAAATCCCTTGCCTCCCAGAGAGATTCATTAGTTTTGGGGAGTAAAGGTGTATGTTGTCACCTACACGCTCAAGAAGAATACTGTTAATGTTTAATTATTAGAAATGGGAAAGTGCAATGAGGTCACGGAGAAGTTGGAGAAAAGAGAAAACCCTTGTAATGCATGATTCATAGTCAAAATTGGAAATAGGCTAGTTTTTCTTTTTGTTTTGTATCATGTGGTTTCTGCCATTTGCAAATTCTGTATTCTGGCTCTTTTTCTAATGAATCATTCATTTATTTTTCAATGCATTTATTAAGCACCAATTACATGCCAAGTCTCCTCTGGGTGTTTATGATACATGAGTGAACAAAATTAACAAAAATCCTTGTCTTCATGGAGCTTGCTTTCTAACGGTGGAAGGCAAGAAACAATGAGCATAATGAACATGTGAATTAAGTGGAATGTTGGAAACTGATATGTATTATAGAGAAAAGGACTAGAGCATGATCACAGACACTGGATTCTTGACAGAGGGTGGTTGTAACCTTGAGTAGGATTTTCAGGGTAGGCTTCCATAGGAAGGGGACATCTGAGCAGAAATTAAATGAGCAAAGGGAACACGCTGGCCTGCCATCTGGAAAGAGTGTTCTAGGCAGAAGGAATAGTTAGTGCAAACCCCTAGTGCAGGAGCATGCTTGGTGCCCTGAGGGACAGTGAAGAGGCCAGAGTGGCTGGAGTCAGGTGAGCAAAGGGGGAAGTGATAGGAGATGAATTCTGAGAGTGAATGGTAGGGAGTGGAGGGAGGGTAAAGGGTGGAGAGAGGAGGCAGGCTATTCAAGCTTTGTCGGCCCTCGACATAACATGAATTTTTGCCCTAGAGTTAAATCGGCACCTATGGTGAGAACAGACTGCTAAGGAGCAAGAGAACAAGAAGAAAGACCAGTTAGGGTGTTGTGTCGCCAAGGAGACATGCTACCGATGGAGGCCAAGGACTAACGGCGGAAGGAATGAAAGTGGACAGCATTTCCTGACAGACTGGATGTAGGACTTAAGAGAAAGATAGAAGTGAAGCATGACTTCAAGGTTTTGGGTCTGAACAGCACAAGAATGTTGCCATAGACAGAAATGGTGGTGACTGCACACAGAGCAAATTTTGGAGATGGGGGAAGATCAAGAGTTTGGTCTGGGATATTTTAAATTTGTGTTGTCTGTTAGAAATTTACATGGAGTGGAAGAGAGAGATGTGGGCTGGGAAGAGATATTGATTGCATCTAAAGTTGAGAGTCTGGTTGAGATGACCAAGAGAGTAATTTAAGGATGGAAAAGAGGTAGCAGAATGCCTGGGACACTCCAGGGTTAGAGGATAAGGGTGATGAAAGGCACCTAGCAAGAGAGATGGAGACTGAGGGGCCAGGCAGGTAGGACAGAACCCAAGAGAATATGGGGGATCTGGTAGCCAAGTGGAGAAAGTGTACCAAGAAGGAGGGAGAACACAGTTGTATTAAAAGCTCCCGAGAAGTCAAGTCCAAAGAGGATTGAGAACTGGCCTGCGGGGGTTTCTGGTGACCTTTATAAATAAGAGTGGTTTCATTGGTGTGATGAATGATGAAAACCTGAGGGAAGTGGGTTGAAGAGAAATGGGAGGAAAGGAATTGGAGACAGTGAAGTTGCAAGTATAGACAACTCTTCTGAAGAGTTTTGCAAAGAAATATGACTGTAGCTGGCAAGGGAAGATATTTTGGTCTGGTTTTCTTTGCTTTATTGTTATTAAGAAGAGAGAAATAAGAGTAGGCAAAGAGAATAATCCAACAGAGAGGGAAAATTTGATGATGTGGGAGAAAGAGAAGAGTTTTCAATGCCTGTTTCAGTTTCCTTGTCTACCGTGAATTCACTCTTTTATTTCCTCAGGTCATTTCTTCTTAAAACGCATTTGTTCCTTGGCATATCCGGCTGACACACACTGTGGAGCTTCACCAATCAGCACCTCTGTTCATAATAGAGAAAAAATAACTCAAAATGTAAAAAGAAGAATCCTTGCAAAACTGACAGCAGGTAATGGATGCAGCACTTCAGATTTTAACAGTCAAACTTTGATTAAACATGAAAGCTCATGGTTTAAAGATATAAAGAGTTTGCAGTTTACAATAAAATTCTAGAAAGAAAGCATGGCAATAACAAGGCTAACGTCTCCTCTGATGTTCTAGGAAGGTTTAGAAGTGCCCGGAAGAGTTTCCTTTCTCTGGTCAAACATAGAACAGTAATTTGCTGTAGTTAGAATTCACTTTCAGCGATGGTGGTTTCTGTGGTCATTAGTTCCCAGAAGCTGGAGATAAAATTGATGCTCTATAGAAAATGCCAGGGAGTGGAGACAAATGCCTAAACTATTCTGATACACTCCCTGCTTTGTAGTCTCTTCTGTGAGCTTCGACAAGTCATTTAACCTTCAAGCTGAACAATCAACAAGTTCACTTTTAGATTCGAGTTATCCATGCTTTCACGTCTCTCTCTGATTTCCCATATTAATGGTGCTCAACCCTTTGTCCTTCTTAGGCCACCATTGTCTTGTAATCATGGTAGGATTTTAGGTGTAGGATGTCTAGTGTTGGGTCATTTGATAAAATGTAAAAAGCCTAAAAGCTATTTTAAGAGCATTTTTGCATAGGTGTGAGGATTTTCTGTCTTTTCTGTTCCCCTCCTCCTAAGGAAAACAAAAAGTGTCTTCAAGTTGGGATCTTAACCATGGAAGAGCAGCTGTTTAGTGACTATGTGTATAGGAGATGCTTTGGAAGAGGTATTTTGGAGCTTTCAAAAAACAAATCCTAATTTCCATACTGTCTTCAGTTTAAACATCTTGAAGCTTCAGAGTCTCAAAGTCTCAGAGCAATAGCCATTTCCTAGTGCCATTTTACTGCAAATTAGGAGTACATCTTGCATTCTTAAACTTGAAGTTTGGAAGTGCTGACTAAAGAATAAAGACAAAGAATATAAGAATAGGAATAACTTGTACTAATAACTATTGTTAACATTATTTTTGTGAAAATAAGTTTAATGAAACAACATCTATCCCCAGTGATCATTTTACCATTCAGATATGCTGGGAACTATGAGGACCTTTAATAACCTTCAATGCTTAGTAATTCAGATGCTTATAATTTGATACCAGCGAAGTGCATCACTAGAGAGCCCAGCAGCAAAGCCATAAAACCTTTTATTTACATCTTGGGGCTATCTAAAGTGAAATTGCTTTTCCTTTGTGGTCTGGCATTGAGAAAGAGACCTCATCATTGGTAGGAAAGAGATTTGAGCTTTGTAGTTTCCAAGGAAGGTCAATTTTCATTTATTAATAATATCTCATTATGTGGTACTTAAGTGGAGGATAAATAATTCGTTCTGTATCATGGGTATTCCATGGCATTTTTAAGTGCTTTTGTTAAGTGCTTTCTCATTTAGTTAGAGAAGAGTAACGTAGCTGTTGAAGAATTCTCATTTTAAGACCTGGCTATAAATTACTGCTCCCTTGTAGCTTTTCTGGGCATATGCTTGGGGAAAGGGGATGGTTAAGGAAAATGCAATTATAGTCTCTTTCCTTGGCTAGGAAGCACAGTGTAAAAACTTCCTTGTAAGTCTGATTCTTGAAAAACAGGAAAAGCTTTTTGGCAAGGCAATTGATTAAGAGGGAAAGAACTGAGGATGATGACCTTTTTACAATGACAGAGAAGGATGAAATTGATTTGAAGTTAAAAAAAAAGAAAAGAAAAAATAGATTCACTAGACAGTCTAAGGTTGCCGTGGAAGGTGACTTTTCCCTTCCTAATGATTAAAAAAATTCTTAGCAATTCCTGGAAATCGTTCAGTTCAGTTATTGATGATATGGTTACCAAGTTCTAAGGAATCTCAAAGACAGAGTGGCAGAACTAAATCTCTTGTTTCTACCAGCCCAGTGATCTGGTTTAGAAAACCAGACATGTGTAGATAGTATACCTAACTTTATAGAAAAATGGATAGTTAAAGAACAACCTGGATTTAATCTTCAGGTTATATAGTTTGTGAGGAATGGGATTTCCTTTCTGTTACCCTTCACAACTCTAAGGATTTACTTGTTCCAAGACATGGGTAGCAACTTGGAGTGAATATTGGTGTCTGCTTATATTGGGAAGGATTCTGAGGTCACATCACTTTCAATGGGAAGAAAGACCTTGGTTCATTAGTGATATTAGGAGGGAAGGATAATAGCAATGTGTGGTGTGTCCACTATCCAAGTTCTAGATCAGAGATTGGCAAATTTTTTCTATAAAAGGCCAGATAGTAAATATTTTAGACTTTGCAGGGCATATAGTCACTTACTCAGCACTGCCATTGTAGTGTGGAAGCAGCCATAGACAATATGAAAATGAAAACAAATGAGAGTGACTGTGTTCCAATAAAACTTTATTTACAAAAACAGGCAGCAGGCCAGATTTAGCCCATGGAAGGGATTTGCTGACTCTTGCTCTGTAGACTATTAACTAAGACCTACTTGAGTCAGAGTTGCTAGTTCTCTGCTAATGCCGGAATGTTTTTTCCACACTCTCATCTTTGTGTAATGCTTCACACTATAGGATCTATCACGCTTTCACCAAGATTGTTTGACAACACACTTTCCCAAGGGTAAGTGCTGCAAAAGGAGGAAGCTTTTGTTAGAGTAACAGCTGATGCTTTGTTAAGGGGAGTTTTTAGGCAGCACGACTTGAAAGGCATATGTGCAACCCTGGCTACATTGGAAGCAAATTTCCAGGGGAATTGTCAGAGCATAAAATTAGGTCTAGTTGAGAAAGAATGCAAGCCCCAAGGTATGGCTAAACTGAGACAGCAGGATGAAGAAAATTAACAGTGGGATAACTTATGAGCTCCAAAAGTATAATATTTTTCATAGGAATTAGTGCCTCTTGAGAATGATATTTTATGCAGTTTATTCAATCTTTATTGCTTGAGTAGATTAGAAACTCATCCTGTACAACTGAATGAAATGACTCCAATTACACCAATATTTTCTATTATTATGCCTCTCAAATCCTGCCAAGTCACACCTGCACAGGCCTGACTCTGAACAGAATGCCATTGTGAGCGTACTTTTTAGAAAGGAAACTTTAATCCATTCCTAGTCAAGAGGAAATTCTAGCTTCCTGCCAAGACAATTGTACATTCTGGCCTCAGTGTAAGCCAAGTTGATAAGTTCCTATGTTACAAGATTTGAGCAATATAGACTCATCCATTGAAAAATGTCCTCCTCTAAAATTTACTAAAATGCTTGGGATTTCTAAAGTTATAATCAATCTTCAGAGCACCATATCTCAAATACGCAAAACAAAGGCACAGAATGAAAAGAAAGTAAGAAAAGATGCTTCAGGAAAATTTTTCTAGTTTTAGCAGAGAAAGAATGAGAATAATAATATGACTATGAATTAGGTATGTCAGTTATAAGAAAGATGCCAAGATGTTTTTTTGAAAGTGGGAAGACTTCCAATTTCATGATGAATTCTAATATTTAAAGTCTTCAATGTTACTATTTTTATGGTATCATCTTTCGGATCTCAATAATTCACAGTTTTGAAATAGAAATCATTCTTAATTTGAAGTGAAGGTTGTATTTGGAACCGATACGGAGAACAATGAATAGTAAAGGAGGTAGAGAGAATTAAATACCATGGAAATAAGGCAGAGCTCACTTTTTTATGTTGCAACTTAAAATTGCACAAAAGGTAATGTCTTTATTTCTCTACAACTGGGGATGGTGGGGGAAAGGCCACTAGAACTCTTATTTTTGCTGCTGGTAGAAAAAAAAATAAACCTATTCCTAAAGGTCTTCAGTCAATTTCAAGTCAATTTAATTGTGAAATTTCTTATCAGAGCTGTTTGTTTCTCATCTCCAGAAAAGGTCTCCCCTCATCTTCAGTTGCAATTTGGCATCATAATGTGTAGGAAGAGGGTTCCATGGTACAAGCATGTGCTCTGCTCAATCCTGCTGATATCTGGTTTACCTCTGGTCTCTGGGTCTCTGGGTCTCGGCATCTGTCTATTCATCCCCCGCTGAAGTGACTGTGGCTACTGTTACTTGATGTCTGTACTGTCTCTATAATTAGAGACAGCCTCTCTGCCCCGCCCAACTACTGATAGGAGCCCACCTTGATTCTTGTTAGGACAGAGCCTCTGATTCCTAACCAAGTCCTGACTTAGGCCTTAACTCACTGCTTCAATGTGGGAGTTTTATCTCCAGGCCTGGGCAAGTTGTCATTTCTGTTCTGATGCAGCTGCCCCACGTACCTGAGAGCTGGTCTTCCCCCGAGGAAACAAGTGTGAAGTAGGTCACAGGTTCCTTTCCTTTACCTCCCCCGTTCTTCAATATTCTTTTATATTCTTAAAGGTCTCCTTGATTTAGGTCTTAGAGCAAAGTCCCTAGGGATGGGGATGTTAGATCCTTGAGGGACACTGGCATAGTCCTAATCCTCACGTCCTCTCTGAAATCTCTCTTCCTCTTCCTACTGATGGGATTTCTACTGTCCTGCTTGCCTGGTAGGGGCTGTCCTCTGTCCTCTTTCTGCACTTCACAGTAGGCTGTTACTCTTTTTTTTTTTTTTTGAGGAAGATTAGTCCTGAGCTAACTGCTGCCAATCTTCCTCTTTTTGCTGAGGAAGACTGGCCCTGAGCTCACAGCCATGCCCATCTTCCTCTACTTTATATAGGGGACGCCTACTGCAGCATGGCTTGCCAGCGGTGCCGTGTCCACACCCAGGATCCGAACCAGCTAACCCTGGGCCGCTGAGAAGCCGGAGGTGCGAACTTAACCGCTGTGCCACTGGGCCGGCCCCGTAGGCTGTTACTCTTGAGGTACCTACCCTTCCATGCCCTGTAGACTTAGGGTGACCAACCATCCTGGTTCACCTGGGACTGTCTTGGTTTTAGCACTCCAAGTTGTGTGTTCTGGGAAACCCCTCAGTCCCAGGCAAACCAGGATAATTATTGCCCTACCTGTGATAAATTAACTTCATGGCCAAGCTTTAGTGGCCAAAGAACTTGAGGGGAAGGAAAAATAGATTACTCAGAAAGAAACCACATTGGGAAGTAGAGAAGTAACAAAATATTTTTCTTCACTATAGAAATAACGGCGGAAAGTTTGTTTCTGTTACACTTAGCAACTAATTTGTTGAAAAAGAGTTGGTGTCACGCAGAATTAGAAATTAGCCAGAAGCTGATTTGTTGAAAGTAAATCGCTGCCCCATTTGTGAAAACTTTTCTCTCATTGTAGAAGTTTTTGGTCCAGAAAGCTAATCCAATTAAAAAAATTGAGCAACTTGAGTCATTTAAGAGAATATTTTTTAGTGCAAAATACCTTTTAAACTGAGTCCTGAAATGAGTCAAATATGGGCATATAAATGGACTTTTTCATTGTGATAAACAGAGGAATATCCACTTAGTTTATATTATAATAATGTTTGAAATTGAATTAAAAAATGAGATAGAAATGAAAACTGTTAGTAGATTACTAAAACACACTTGATTTGGGGCAGTCAAAGGAAGCCTGGGGAGCTTATCCTGGGTGTGGGCACGAGAGTTCTTCACATTGACATAGGACAGGCAGCCTGGGGTGGGCCAGCCTGTGAGTCTTGGAGGGTTTGAGAGGCAGAGAACATGGACCAGCATGCAAGAGCTAGAAGAGATCCATTCATTTACATGTTCATTTTAAATAAATAAGTGTTTATTGATTCTCTATGATTTGCCTGTGTTGGGTGCTGGGGAGTCATTGGTGAAAAAATTAGAGCAAGTTGAAGGAAGAGTGGTATTCTTAAAAGATGAGTCAGACAAATACACAGATACTCATGGAGCTGTGATAGGAATGTGAGAGAGTGCGTAGAAGCACGTCAGAGGGGCACCCAATTAATCCAGGCTGGGGGGCTGTGGAAGGCTTTCAGATAGTATAACCTTCTCATTTTACAGTGAAAGAGCAGAAAGATTAAGTAAATTATCTCATGTCACCTAAAACATCAAGGCTTATGACTTCTGAGCGAGAATATTATCCTGTACGTGATCCTAGGTACTTGGTTAGGCAAAGCCTGGCAACGCTCTAGATGGGACCAGTGGCCCCATCTTGTCCCTCCACCTGGGTGGGCTGCGCATAGTCTCATCTCCTCTCAAGGCCTCAAAGTGATATGAGCACAGGCAGGCAACCATCGTGGGTGGCTGGCGTGTGAACTCAGATTATTTCTCCTTTTGTAAGGCTGCTTTCTTGCCCGTCCTATATAGGATGGTGGAGTTTCCGGGTGCCAGAGAACCCATCCTGGACCACCACCCATGACAGGTCCTGGCCTCCGTGTGCCTCTCCCAAGAATGCTTTCAATTTGGGGGACTACAGGCCCACCTTACACAGCTCCTGCTTGTAGGTTTTCCTGATAAAGTCAGCTTCACCCCTGCCCTGTGTAACATCGTGTTTGCTTTCATCTATCCTGTCATGTTTTCATTTGTATCTGCCACACAGTCAACACATAGGCAAATGTTGAGGATAAACCTCTGAAAGGGTGTGTAAACAAACCAACCCAAATCCAGAATTTGATAAGCTCGGTGTTATACACAGATTGAAAAATAGACGACTGAGGCACTACTTCCGTATAGGAATCTCCATTAGGGGATTAAGTAACCTACAGAGTATGTGTTAAGTGTTCTGATCACCTTAGGTGAGAAGAAAAAGTAAAAGACGTCGTGCTTATTCACTCGGCGTGCAAAAGCTAGTTAGTGGAACAACACACGGTACTGGAAATAGGAGACCTGTGATTAAGTTTCGGTTCTGCCACTTGGAGTTGAAGTCACTTACCCTGTTAACATTTTAAAAAATTGGCTGGTACTAAGAATACTTTAAAGTTGTGATAATTAAGTAAAAACCAAACTAATATAGTAGCATAA
This sequence comes from Equus quagga, assembly GCF_021613505.1. NCBI lineage: Eukaryota > Metazoa > Chordata > Mammalia > Perissodactyla > Equidae > Equus > Equus quagga. Next base: position 11,809,309 of record NC_060288.1, on the reverse strand, counting down.
CACAAAGCCTGGAACAGAACTGGGGCTTCATAAATGTTTACGAAATCTGGTAGTACTAACTCATATGCTTTAGGAGTAAAGAACCCCAAATAGCACACACAACAGCATATGATCAGGTGCTAAATTGTGTGGAACACGATGGAGGAAGTCATGATGGCTTATTCACAAGTGGGCTTCATGAAAAATTAGCTGTCACACTGGGGTAATGAATTTCACATGGACTTAGTCACAGGATGTAGCCATTTGGATTCTGAATCCATAATTTTACTTTTACACCAGATAAAAGGTATTTACATTTTTTCTGATTTTAAAAGCAATATAGACACGGTGTAGAAAATACGAGCAATATAGAAATGTTTAAAATCAAATCAACTAAAAAACATTTCTAGCAATAGCCATTAATAATATTTTTAAAATGAATACATGTTCCGTATGTGTCTTGCTTTTTTATATCCTGCTTGTTTTTAACTTACATCATATGGTGAGAAATTTCTCATTTCTTCTTAAATTTCTGGAAAACTATACTTTTAATAGATGTGAAATGCAGTATTTCATTTGTGGATGTCCTCCATTGCATTAATTATTCTCTTGTTCTCCTAGAAATGTTTCACTTCTCTTCTCTCTTTTTTATTCGCAGTTAATATCTCTGCAATTCAATCTTTGCCAATATTTGAGATCATTTCCTTAGAATAGAGTCCTAGAGGTGGAATTAAATGTTCAGGTCAAAGTGTGTGAACATTTTAAGATTCTCAATATGAATTTCCAAATTGCTTTCCAGAAAAGTTAGACTCCTGTGTGTTTGTCAGGCACAATTTATGAGAAAGCTCAACTTACCACACCCTCACACAGAAGTATAATTGTTATTTTTAAATTGGTGGTTTGGTAAATGAAAAGTAGTATTTAAAAACGTATATTTCCCTGGTTCAGAATGAGGTCGAATAATTTTTCTCAATTTTCTTTGGCTCTTTAAATATTAAGGTAACTAATGCTTTTATCTTTGATTTGTGATATATATTTATATTAACAATCTATTGACTGATGTGTGTATTCCAATTAATTTTTCCAGTTTGTAGTGATTTTAAGATTTTCTTATTTTTGTTATATATAGGTTTTTTATTTTCACGTAGTTAAAACTCTTTTCCTTTGTCTCTGTCTCAAGGTCACATTTTTTTTCTCAAGGTCACTTAAATATTTGTCTTTATTTAACTTCAAATTTTTTTAAAATATGCTTTTGTTGAGAAAAGAGTTTTCAAACAGATAGTAAAGATACAATAATATAAATAATGTGGCATTACTATAACAATGCACATCTACCTCTTACTGTGTAGATATTTGGTCTATGATAAAGTTGACACTTCAAATCAGTGAAGAAATATTTGTTAATAAAGTGTTTTAGACAATCTAACTATTTATTGTTTTACTTATGTATTTTTCTTAATGCTATTATCTTTATTTCTATTTTCTGTTCCATTTATTTGTCTTTTTGTATGTTGACCCTATTTCCTCGCTTGTATTTTCTTCAGTATTTTTGATGTTATACACACATTTTATATTTTCATTAGCGATTAATTTTAACTTTTAAAAAGCATATTTTGCTCTATAATTTTTTGTCAATAAACTATACAATGTTATCTTCTGAGACCTCTCTACTCAAGGCAAGATTATACCACTTTTGTTTCTCAGGCAAAATGTGGAATTCATTTTTATAACACAGGATTTTGTCAATTTTATTTTTATCACTATTTTCCCTACATTTTAGACATAATATATACAATATGCATTAATATATAGAGATGTTTATATAATATAAAATGTATATATTTACATTATATGTATATATACCTATATATATAATATTCACAATGCTTATTTCCAAACAAGCTTTATAACCATTAGTTATTTATACTTATTTTAAAATAGGAACATGGACAGTTTATTTTTCTGTCTTTTCATTTTCTTTACCGACCAATAATAAATTGGCTAGGGAAAAATTTCTTATATTAAAACATTTTCCTGCCAAAATCATGTTGATGATGCTCTGTTGAAATCCAGTATTTGTTTCAGAGAAGTCTGAGTCCAATTTAATTTTTATCTCTTTTTAGATTACCTTTTTCTAAGAATCTGGATGCTTGAAATATTTTTTCCTATCAGCCAATAATCGTGAAATATTTGGATGTGAGTCTTTCTCTCATTAATTTCTTAATACACGATGGGCCTTTGCCATCTATACACTTCGTATTTTTCTCTCAGATGTTTTCTCTCAGAGCTTTTTACACCAGTTATTGGCTCACTGGGTGTCTAGAGGTCCTTCTGATATCTCTAATTCTCACTTTTAATAGCAAGTTTCTGGGAGCTTCTACTCCAGGATGGTAGATACCTGCTTGTAGCTTCCTGTTTGCACAGGAAACTCCACCTCCAAGCTTTCAAGCATATGTTTCTCAACAGGACAGTGGCAGGTACCTGGAGGGGGTGGGAAACTGAGGCAGGGTCCAGTGGAAATCTCAAACCCTGGGTCCTCTGTGAATTACTGTGTGACCTTCCTTCACTCAGGAGGTAATGGCAGACAGTGGTGGCAGAGACAATCTTGGCTCCGTGTGGGAGTAGGCAGGGCATGAAGACCAGGAATCAGAGCTAGTTTCCCAGATAGGGGCAGATCCAGGAGCAGGGAAAGATCCAAAGTGTCCCGTTCAAGGGAATCAGTGGAGGCCAAGAATGAGATCCAAAGAAAAAATTTTGCATAGAGAATAGACAAAACGAAATGATCACATTAGAAAGGCAGAGTGAACCCAGAGCCTGCATTAAAAGTACACCTGGCCAATAGAACCTTTTATGAGGATGGGAACGTGCTATATCTGTGCTGATCAATATGGTAGCCACTAGATGCCATGGCAATTGAGTCCTGAGGAACTTGATTTTTAATTTAATTTAATTTTAATAACTTTAAGTTTAAACATCCACATGCAACTAGTGGCTACAGCACTGGACAATGCAGCTCTAGAGTAGCTTTTTCTGACTGGGAAGGAAGCCGTGGAAGCTGCAGGGTCGACTCCAACACTATCAGCTTCCTAGATAGTAAAAATTCTTCCCATAGTTGGCAACGGACTGACTGTCAGCCTCATTATTTGATATTGGGAAGTTTTATCATTTTCTGTGTCTTCATAGGTATTTTGGTGGAAATTTGAGAATTGCTGTGAGAAGAAATGTTAAATACCGTTTTAGAGTACAAGTCTACCACAGTCTTCTCCCTTTTTTCCGTTCTTCTTGACTACCTACCTGCCTGCCTGCTATAAGTTTGTAAACAACGGTAAGAATCCTTAGGCTAAAGTTTTATAATTACCTTTTATTCCACTTCCATCCACTTTGGGCCCTTTGGGAATCAAATTTTCTTATTTAGAGGAAAATGATTGTTTAGTTTTTTTATGGCAGGCAGGTAGAGTGGCACATATAGAAGAAATACTTTCAAATTCTCAGCTACAGCTTATCTTCTTAGCTATTTTTTCTTTTTTTAAATTGGCCCTGAGCTAACATCTGTTGCTAATCTTTTTTTTTTTCTTCTCCTCAAAGCCTCCCAGTACATAGCAGTATATTCTAGTTGTAGGTCCTTCTTGTTTTGCTATGTGGGACGCTGCCTCAGCGTGGCCTGATGAGCAGTGCTAGGTTCACGCCCAGGATCCAAACCGACGAGACCCTGGGCCACTGAAGCAGAGTGTGCGAAGTTAACCACTCAGCCACCAGGCCAGTCCCTTCTTAGCCATTTTACAGTGTTATCTTCCTTAAGGATATTTTTAAATGAAAGAAAATTTGAATTTCTATGTTTTCCATGACAGAAATGAGTTTTTAGGGAAGTCACTTTATAAAAAATTAAGCCACTAATTGGTTAATTAATTAAGCAATCAATAAACATGGTGAGCTTCTGTTTTAGGCAGGTCTCTGTGCTAGTTACTCTGGAAGAGAGGAAGGGGGGAAAGTGATAGATACACAGTCTGAAGGATACTTTTTTGATTTTTTAATTACAATAAATTTCTAAGAAAAATAAAAATTAAGTAACACTTGGTTGTGTGTTAAGTATATGGACTCTATGGAAAAGAATGCAATTAGATGAAATTGGGAAAGCCCTAGAATATCTGGGACGTATGTTTTTTATGTGCACTGAAACAGTTCCTGCCTTAGAGAAGCTGACATTCTAGCTGAGGAAATGAGATATATGTAAAAATGTAGGTAGCCTGCCCAAGGAGTAATGCCGAGCTCTGGCCGATTAAAGTAATTTATTCTTAATTAAAAATTTTTAGTTTTATGCCGTTTTTGATACCTACTTTATACAAACAAACACAAAAAAACTTCCTTAGTCTTCTTGTGTCGTCTCTCCTTTATATGTAATGATATCTCACTTGCAGCTTCAATGTTTCTTTTACAAATGTAAGAAATCGGGTAAAGCAGAATGAGTGAGCCGCTGAATTCTTGCATTCTACACACATATATATAGTAGCTACTACATGCCAGGCACTGGACTAGGTGCTGCTCAGGGAAAGAGATGCCCTTCACCTGGACAATACCGCAAAAACTGAGAATGGATTTATATGTGACATAAGCGGTTTCTGCTGCAGACAGAGAACAAAGTATGAGAGAATCTGGAGAGGCACTGGTTGTCACAACAAGGCTAATGTGTTACTCTGAAGGTCAATTGGAAAGCTTTACTGTCATCTTTAAGTCTTCAAAAGAACTTGATTTTATTTTTTCTGCTTTTGACTTGGTAAGCCTTAGCATCAAATTGAAGCAATTTTATGTTCGAGAAAAGAGTGGATGAAAGGGAAGGAGACCCTTTAGGGTCAAACATGCCATTCTCCCCGCCCTGAACATCAAGGCACGGACTGTCAATTACTGTTTGGAAAGTTTTGCTTTGACTGTAGATTTCTCTGCACTGCCAGTCAATGGTGTTTCTAACGCTCTTGGCAAACAATTTGGAGACAGTAAGGTTTTTTTTTCCTGGGAAAGGGAAACTAACAATCTTGCTGACTAATACATTTTTCTTTGCTAATATTGATTGATCAATGGATCCATGTGTCTGCCCATCAGGATCCTCGAGGGAGAGTCCAGTTTATTTGTAAGAAGGTAAGGGAGAAGGAGGGAGATGAGTACGGATCAAAGGCCTCTGAAAGAAAGGAGCTGCCATGAAGTCCTGGGCTTTATTTTGTACAACCTCAGTATCTTCTAGCTTTGGTGACTTGAGATTTCCCGTATTTATTCATTCTCCTTCTCTTAGTTATGATGGAGAGTGGAATGCAAATAACTGGCTTGTTTCTACATAAAGATAATTCAAAGTAGATCAAGGTGATTGGTGTAGAGTGAGCATGTGGTAGGGCTGGTGGATGCCGGGGTTGGCAGTAGGAGAGGGATGACCCCTTATGCATCAAAGACTGAAAAAGATGTAAAAACATAAATTAATTTCAAGGGTTCTGGAATGCAAGTTAAAACTTGGGTTCTATTCTCAGTCTTAGGACTAATCTTGTGAGCTTGGTCTAAGTCACAACAATTTGTCGTGTGTCTGGTGCATTAGGCAATGAAATAGAGTTTTTGGACATGTCACTTCATTTTCCTGATATACTTGATTTTTCCTTCTGGCTTTAACTGGCCTCACTCAGTCCTCTGCTCTCCCAAACAGTGTTAGGAGGTCCTCTCTTCTAGGGTGGCCACTGACTGAACCACTCAAGGATATTGATGGATTGACCAGTAACCTATGGCAGGATTTCAGGTGGAGGTATCTTCTCAGAGATGATAATTGTTAGCTAAAACAAATCGGTGTGGTCTCTCAGAAATTTGAACCAATAAATCCACAGGGAAGTTGTTAGTTGATGATGGTTGCTACAGCCGAAATGGCTGGTGGTTATGCTGGCATGGTCTGTCCTTGTGATGGTTGTTTGAAACAAAATGAACCTAATCTAGATTAAGCAATACAAAGATCTAGTAAAAACTGATTTGATTTTTCATCCTTTGGTTCCTGCTTTGGTCAATGAAATTGTTTGCTCACTTTTTTTTTTCCTTCATGGAATTTTCCTTAGAGCATCATTTCTCAATATTTTTGATCTTAGGACTTCGTTATACTTTTAAAAGTTATTGAGGCCCCCAAAGAGCTTTTGTTTATCTGGGTTATATCTCTTAACATTTACAGTATTAAATTAAAACTGATATTTAAAAATGTTTCTTATTAATACATTTAAAAATAATAAGTCCACTATATGTTAACATGAATAACATTTTCTTTATGCAAAAAACCATAGTTTCTAGAACAAAAAAGTAGTGAGTAGAGTAGCATCATTTTATTTTTGCAAATCTTTTAAATGTCTGACTTAATCAGAGACAACTGGATTCTCACGTATCTATTCAATCTGTTGTCCTATATTCTTTTGATTGAAGTATATGAAGAAAATTCAGCCTTACACAACCTGCAGGTGGAAAAAAAGGAGAATTTTAATAGCTTTGTCAGATAGTTGTGGATATTCTCCTTTGATACTATACCAAAATTTGACAAGTGGTAGTTTCTTAAAGATTACTTGCAAAATAGACTCTAAAACCATCTCAATGGACTTTTTATACTCTGTTATATTAAAATACATTAGTCTGAATTAGGCTTTGAATATACCTTTTACCCCATGCCTGATTTTGAAACATTGTCTTGGTCATTTGGAAAATATTGGTTTACTGAGTATTCAGATCTTCAAAATATTGACATATTTCATTCTAGAATATGAAAAGTCACGTGCATGAATACCAACACTGATATCATCAGAAAAGTCTTTAAACATTGGGAAGTTGTTGACATCATTAAGGTAGACCCATTTTCCATAATTTCAATTTTCGCTGGAAAGGTAAAATTTTATCAACAGCAAAAAATCAGATCATTTTCCTCAAAGCAACAGGTCTACTTCATTCATTTTTGAGAAAAAGTTTTGCAAAACATCCAAATCTAAATAACCATTGTTCATCTGTCAGTCATTCTTTCCAGTAAATATGATGTTCCACAAAGAAGTAACTAGCGCAGGTTGCAACTCCATTGCACAGTGCTTTTCCTGAAGACAATCATTGTATTAGATATGCAGCTGAGCTTTATGGGTACTTCCTGTTTTGGCACACAGAGTATTAAGAATATACTAAGGGCTGAGATTTAATAAGATTTAAGAGTATTGCTTCATCAAGGGCATTCTTAAGTGAAACTGACATTTTTTTCTACAGATGCATGTTGCTAAAGAGTACAACGACACTAGTAGTTTGGTGACATTCACTGCCTTGGTTTTAAGACAACAGTGAAACTGGCAGAGAGTTAGCCATTGGTAATTAAGTAGCTAGGAACTAAAGTTTTTTTCCCTTTTTGCAATTACTGATTATAGCTTTTAGCTGTTTAACCCACTCATTGTTAACTGCGGTTTAGGCAATATGCTATCTAACTCCCACTAGGCTCCTATAGATAACATCTCCCTGGAGCCTGGGTCACCATGGTAATGGGTAAGTGAGCTGTTTTTCAGGAATCAGAACTCCTTGTCCACTTCAGGTCAATTGAGACCACCAACTCATCGACTGGGCCCATGAAGATGTCCGATAGGCGACCTTTTGATGTCAGGAGGCTAAAAACTCCACCCTCAGATCATGCTAATGCTGCCCTCTTGTGAACATGGGTCCTATGAAGAGGCATGAAGTCTGACTACGCTTGTGCAGATCATCAATTACCTCACCTCTCCTCACCTCCAATCACCTATCTCCACATTTCAGACCACCTTGCTCCCTATCCCATAAATATCCCTGAGTCCCTATTTTTGGGGAAACGAATATGAGGCTTATGCTCTCGCATCCTCACATGGCCTTGTGAGTAAACCCTCTCTCTGCTGTAACCTTGTCGTCTCAGTCTTTGGCTTTCTGGGCGGTGGGCAAAAACAAACCTGGTTCGGTAACACCAGCAGTGTTATCCAGCATTGCTTTTGTAACCTCAATGCAAATGTCAACACAATGAAAAAGGCAAATAATACCTTATTATTATGAAAATAATAGTTATTATTATGAAAATTATTATGAAAATGTGGACTCCCTGAAACTGTTTTTACAGGGTCCCTGAAAGTTTTCTGGGGACCCTAGACCTCTGGGGGCCACACTTTGAGAACTGTTACCCAGGAGGGTAAGTATAGGTTTAGGCACACTGGTCCTTAAGCTTTTGTGTTTGCATCACACTTTCAACTGCTGGAGAACGGAGGACAAAAGTAAAGGAACTAAAAAGCAAACACTGGTTTTTTTTTTCAAAAGCACATGATTGAAAAGTTAAAAGAGAGGCTAAGAGGCTAAAGAGACTTGTTGAGGATTTTGTGTTTCCCTCTTCCCTAAACTCTAATGTGTAATGTTAAGTCATTATTACATCAAGTGGTCCATGATTAGAGTATGGCATCCTAAACTTCGGAGAAAGATTGTCTCCCAGTGAGAGAAACAGAATTAGCCTCAAACACCTGTATTTCAGATTCATGCAGTTTATGCTTTGGGGGATTTGAAGAAAAGAGTTGCAGAATTACAGAAAATGTGATTTTAGTGCTATAGAAGTATTACGAGAAAAAGTAAATGATTGGAATAAGTAGGCAAATAATCACAGTGCAGTGAAGGAAAAAGTTCTCTAAATTCTAAGAGGTCTTAAAGCCTAAGAATGAGCTATAAAAATTTGGATGGGTAGTTAAGACTTGGAGGGAAAGGAAAATTAACTTAAGCTCATTCTTTAGCACATGCTGGCTAAATTCACAATGTTGGCAAAAAAGAAGTCTTTTAAATATCACATAATGAGAGAATGCCAGTACAACAATGTATTCATTAGGGAAAAATGCCAAATATGTGGAGAATGTGAACACTCTACTTAAAAGAGTGACTTATTTTAACGTATGTGATTGAGTCTAGACTACAGAAATGGTAGTTTTGTTTTTAAACATAAAAGATCCTTGAAGTGACATCCACCCTATTAAAACCGTCAATTAAATTTATTTTTAGAACTTCCCCAAACCATGGAGAGTGACATTCATACAAAGTTATCTCTGTCCTCACTCTGAAAATAAAAGATATTTTTGGAGAAATCATAATTCATAGTAATATTTTATGTGAGAATACTGAAGCCTATTTGTATACTTTGCTCCATAGTAAAGTATAGTGTCTAACACTTTTTCCAGTATAGCTGCATAAAATTTTCCATTTGTTTTCCACTCAAAAGAACTGCCACAACCTACAATGGCTTACATATCTTAAGTATTTCTCACATCATTGGAAGTAATGGCACAAAAGACAGTGATTAAAGAGAATGAGGGAGAATGTACTAATAGACTCTTAGGGGAAAAATTGTTATATATTGCACACTAATTATGTATACATATATGTTAGTAATACATAGCACAAAAAATATATATATATGCACATACACAAAACATAAACAGTGTTTTTCTCTGAGAGTTGGCAAAGGTAGTGGTGGGAGTTTATGATTACAGAGAACATTTTTTTATTCTTTTATTTCTGTGATATTTGATTTTTTCCAACAAGTATGTATTCCTTCAAAAATCAGGGAAAGACACATACAAATTAAAAATACAAGTAATATTGCATTTTGTTTTAGTAGAAAGTTTGGAAAGCTGGAAGTTAGAAAAAATAAAAACTTTAATCAAGTTGGAAAGATAAGATCTATAAAAATAACTAGAATTCAAGAGAGTAGCGTCATACATTTATTAGTATTCTAGTGACATACTTTGGCATCAGAAACTATTTCTGGGTATGAGATTAAAAATAACCTTATAATCATGGTGCCAGGCACAAATTTCACTCCCAGATTATTTTTGGTCCTTATGAATGAAGAAAGGTGTAAAGTCAGGTTGGAGTCGGAGGCTCTGAAAGGTTTCAATTTATAATATTGGTAATCTCCTTTTTTATCTTGATGGGGAAACCCACTAAGAAATCAGTCAGGTGGGGGGGACACTACCTCTACCCTCTGTAAATAGACAAAAATGTCTGATTTCTGAGACTCTCTTTACCTTATGGAGCATTGTCACCCTCAGTCACACAGGCAGGGGATGGGTAGGGGAGAGGCAGGGGTAATATGTGCTCTAAAAGGCTTATCCGCACAGAAGTAAGAGAAGAAAGGACCTCTGAGTGTTATTTGCCAAATGACTTTACAAAGCCTCCCACAAAGGAGTGATCTGGACATCTCGACAGTGACAGCAGGTGGAGGCATAAACAGAAAGGGACACTGGAGGACCCTGGATCCAGCCTGAGACACTGCTCACTAGAGAAGCAGTTTTCAGTTCCATGGTCAAACTGTTGAAGGAAGAGGGACTAATTTCTCAGAATATTATGTGTATGACTAGAGTGACCATATATTCCAATTTCCCAAGATTGTCCCAGTTAGCTCCTATTTTTTTGGCATGATTATTAATAGTCTCCTCTTTCACTCTCAAAAGTATCCTGAAAGATTAACTATATGACATTCTTCTTATGGCTGAACCTTTGGGGAAAACATCATGGTGGATGTGGCAGACTATTGATTGGTTGGCAAAACAGTTATTCCCAACCAACTTCCGTTTTGTCGTCTTCCATTACAGAGGCCAGGAAAGTGAAATACTCATTTTTGTAGTCTTCTTGCAGCTAGGATTGGCTATATTGGCCAGTTTTGGCCAACGAGAACTTTCTGGGAAAGTTTACAAATACGTTGGAACTGCCGTCTTCTCTTCTTGTTTTGAATATGGACATGATACCTGGAGTTACAACAGTCACCTTGAAACTGAGTAAAAATTCAAGAAGATCTCAGAGACGAGGCCCTAACAGTATTGGGCCTCCGATCCTGTGTCAGCATTGAGCCATCCTGAGAACAAATTACAACTCTATTTGTTTCAGTTTCTTTTAGTTGGATTTTCTGTTACTTGCAGCTAAAATCATTCCCAATTTACATGTTGGGTTGTTTTCTTTCCTGACTCTAGTTTGCTCAATTGGTTGTGCCAGGCCTGGGAATCAACGTCTCTTTTTTGGCATGCAGCTTATTGCCCTTTGGTGACATCATATCAGTCCTTTTACTGTCCCCCATTTATGGGTACTATAAACAAATACCAAAACACAAAATGATTGAAAGAACAAAGAGGGAGCGTGTAGAGTGAGAATGAGGGGAACTGGAGGGAAGCAGCAAGTTTATCTTCTTTTATCTGAGGTGGTTCTTATTTTGGAGACACAACATTTATTTTCTGAGAACTCTAAGGACTGTGCATTTGGCAAGGACTGTTCATTTTTCATCTTACCCACTAATGTCTTAGGGGAGGGAGAAGATAAATCTGAATGTCATCAGGATACATATGGAGCTGAGGGCCACGGTTACTAATTAGGTCTTCTCCAAAGATCCATTTGGATGCCTCAGAACAAGAGATAAAGAGACTACCCTATGAGGTCTTTTTTTCCTAGGAGCCTAAAGACCCCAGATTATCTTATATTAAAGAGAGTGGTATAAGAGGGCTAAGATGCTTCTACAGTCCCCCCATGGTGCTGGCTAGATGGTAAGGTCTTGGTTCTCTGATAATTACTACTTTAAGCGATGGGTATTTTATTGCATTGCTACTGAGGAAACAGAATTCTAATCATAGCAAGCCCTGAAGCAATTTAAGTGTTGCAAACTAACCCCAAATAGAATTCACTTGAACCTTGCCAAAAATAGGAATGTCATTTTCTTGAAGCTAAAAGGAGAGTAAAGTAATTTGGGAAACAGACAATCCTTTGAAAGGCTCTCCTTTGCCTTCCTGGGTTCACATTTCCACTGAGTCCAACAGTGTGGTAATTAAAAAAAACCTAGTTATTTTATTTATGTTTTTCCAAAGGGTTCCCTCCATCTCTGACTAGTTCCTTTTTTTAACCCACTTCAAGAACCTGACAGGAAATGATCAGTGCTTTTCCTGAGTCTGGTCCTGCTCCCACAACAATCCTGCCAAAAGCAAGCCAAAATGATTCCAGATTTCATCTTATGAGAATAAACAAGAGTATCTTTCAGTTCATATCAGACAGCTGGATACTGGCTTTGATGACTGGTCAGCAAACAGACAGAATGGCAAAACAGACAGAACTCACATGTTCGTCAACTTTTTTCTTTAACCTGAAAGCTAGATGAACACTAACAGAGATGACCACACATTTTTGGTGGGGAAAGTACTTTAATTTAGATACACAGTTTATTTCCCTAGAGAAAGGAGGTCAGATCAGCAAATGATCTATTTTTCCATGAAATTTGTTCTAAAAAATTCATGTAAATACCTAAAAATTTCAAATCTTGTCACAGAGGTTGCAGTCCTTTTGCCTAAGTTCCTTTCAACCCATCTTCCACTAGCTAACTTTTCTTTTCAGGAAAAGTCGACAATGACTGAATTTTAAAATCTGATTTACAGGCTTAAGCAGCACATTCTTACGAGAGTCTGCTTTCCCTCTTGGTTAAAACAGAATGAAACATTTACAATTTAGGATATTCTCTGTGTAGGCTAGGCTGTGGTAGAATTACTCTGTATACACTGTAGAGTATGAGCCTATGAAGATTAAAAATGAAATTCACCTGGGAATATCTGACCAAATACCAGGATAGTGCAGGCCAATCGCAAGGATGAAATCAGCTGTTTCAGCAGCTGGCCCAATGGAGACAATGAAGTAAATTTTATTCCAGTTTTGCTCCAGGATAAAAGCAAACATTTGTTTCATTGATTTTTGTAGAGTAGAAGGTGGTATTCAATAGTTTTTCCAGTTTCTACAGCAAATTTCTGATATTAGCTGCAAATCTATAAAGTCTCTGATCATTGGAAGGTAATTGTTCTCTATATGGCAGATGGAATTAGGTTATCATTGTGACATCAATAAATAATGACACGACTTCTCCATAAAAAAGACTCATATGGTAAATTTTCCAAGACTGCTATATTCTAGCTCTCTGTGGACCTGAAGATTCTTTACCAACTTGTTTATATTAAATCTGATTTGCACGATTGCGAGGTGGGTAGGCATCTTCCTCAAATTGTAGATACAGACAAGCAAAATAGAAACTAAATTCTCATAGGAAATTTGTTTTAATTGTATCTACCCATTCTGTCAGCTTACCTCCCAAAGTACTTGCCTTTATTTTTCTATCCTGTCATCTGAATTCCTAATGGAAATTAGGAGTGGGTAGAATACTGACGCTGAGTTGCTTAATGATAATAAAAGTTAAGATTTACTGGCAGGTTGTGGAAGAAGGGGTCAAAAGGTTCAGAGAAGTGGGAATGTGATGTACACCACTTAAGGCCAGGAAACCCAACTCCTGATAGTACTCTGTGGGAGAGTTCAGAAGACACTCAGTTTTCCCAAGCAATAATGAATGTGCTGGTGGAAGGGGCACCAGAACCACTGAGAAGCTCAGAAACTCTATAGACCAGGCTGATAGTAGGAGATGCTGTTACAGAACTGATAGCAATGGAAATGATAAAAATCTGAAATATTAGAGTCCAGATGACAGTTTAATCATCAGAAGAAAGACGCAAACAATTATCACAATAAGTGACAAAATCAGAGTGGAAATCAGCCAGGGGTCTCAACTTGCAGAGAGCTCTGGAGATTCCGAATGCCACACAGTATTCCTAGAGGCAAGACAGATGGGTAGCCAACAAGGGTACTACTTAATTTATGCAATCAAAATAAACCAAGGATAGATGATCAGGGAGCTAAGGGCAATCGCCCCAACAAAAGTCAAGATCCATTGCTCTGTTTTTGGAGGTAGGCCACTTTCAGACTCGTGGAGAGACCCGTTGATTGAAGGAGAGGCTGAGGCTTTATGAGGAAGGACCCTGTGACACTATGCTACATTTAATCAATCGTAGTTCTCTACATCTTTCCCCAAACGGACCTACAGACATTTACTAGGATAACTTGCATTGAGAAAAGTAGAATATCCAGATTTTTGAGGATTGTTGGGCATAGAGCCTGATTTTCATTGGTACTTGGGGACCCAGAGTGCCACCATGATCCCCAGTTGGTGATAAATGGAGTCTTGGCTCAGGACTGGCTTACCGTGAGTCCACCTGGTCCATGGGCCTACATGGATGTTATTTCCTTGATACCCCAATGTATAATTGGAAGGGACAGACTTGGCAGAACACTCACATTGGTTCTGGACCTATGATAGAGATCTCATAGGAGAGAAGGCCAATTGAAAGTCTCTAAATCTGGCCCCTCCTCCAAACTCCCTAGCCCTGGCCCAGTTAGTAAATCAAAATAAATACCATATCCTGTGGGGAAGAGCAACGCCATTCTTTCAAACACTTAAAGAACACAGGGGTAGTGGTCCCTGTTAAATCCCTATTTAATTCACTATTCTGACCCCTATAGAAATTAGATGGTTCACACTGAATGACAGTCAACTACTGCAAATGACTAAGTAGCAACCTCAATTGCAGCTGCTCTGCTAGATGTAGTATTTATTTGTTTTTTTGGAAAAGATTAACACAAACTCTGGCATGTGGTATGCAGCCATCTATCTAGCAAATGTATTATTTTCCATCCCTCTTAGAAAGGAGGCTGAGAAGCAGTTTCCGTTCGTGTAAGACGAAGAAGAGTATACATTTAGTAAGGATCTTCCCCCAGATCAATGTTTCTTTCACCTTCAGTCATGATGTAGTCCAAAGGGACCTGTATCATCTGGGCACCTGTAGAACATCACGTTCATCCACTCTACTGATGATATGGTAATTGAACTAGACAGGCAAGAAGTGACAAGTACTTGACAAAACGCTTGTGTTCCAGAGGGTGAGTGATAAACCTATGAAAGATCAGCAGTCCTCAGTGAAGTTTTCAGGGGGCCCAGAGTTTTGGGGCATACGAGGACATCTCATCCAAAATGAAAGACACATTGCATCTTACGATTTCCACTACTAACAAGCACAATGATTGATAAGCCTCATTGACTTTCGGAAGCAATACATTCCATATCCATTCCCTTTAATGAGAAATATAGGAAGCTGTCAGTTTTGAGCGTGGGAGAGCCTGTAGCAGGTCTATAGTATAAATAGCCCTGCCATCTAGACCATACAACCTGGCAGATCCTATAGTACTAAAGGTATCTGTGGTGGGGAAGGACACTGTGTAGAGTTTATACAAAGCCCCAAAGGAGAATCACCATTTAGAACCCCAGGGTTCTAGAACAGCTCTATGAAATTTTCTGTGATGTTGAAATGTTTTATATCTGCACTGTGCAATATGGTAGCCACTAGCCAAATATAGTTATTGAGCAGTTGAAATGTGGCTAGTGTTATTTCATGTATTTATTTTACTTCATTTCAATTAATTTCAGTTTAAATAGTCACATGTGGTCAGTGGCTATCATATTGGATAATGCAGTTCTAGAGGAAGGCCATTTCATCTGCAACACAGATTTATGCCATTCAGAAAGCAGCTCCTGCATACTGCTTGGATCTGATAGAGACAGAGTGTCTGACCATGGTGCAATAAGTGTCTATGTGTCCAGAACTATTCCTCATGAGCTGAGTTCTCTCACCTACTGAGTCATAAATTTGGGTGGGCCCAGCAGTAATCTATTATAAGATGGCAGAAGTGGTCTATCCTGGATTGGGCATGAGAAGGGCCAGTGGAGATGAGTTAGCTGCATAGACAGATGCCCTGGACCACTGCATGCCATCCACCACTGTTGTACTGATGCCTCTCCTTTAGCTCATACCCATAGCCACTTGGCGTGCACCTTAGGAATTGACCACAGATGATGACAAAAATCCAGCTTGGTTCACCATTGGGTCAGCTTGATGTATCAGTACGAGCTGAAAATGGACTGACGTTACTCTAAAACTCCATTCAGGGATGACCTTGATAGATATCAGTGAGGGAAAATCTCCCCAATGGCCAAAACCCTGGATTGCACTTGTGGTCATTCACTTCGTGTGGAAGGAGATAGTCCAAGATAAGACTATACATGGACTTATGAGCAGGAGCGAACGACCTGGCTAGTTGGTCAGGGCCCTGAAAGGAAAAAGTATTGGAGGATAGAAGACACGGAGCATCTTAGAGCATCAACCACAGAACTGGCGCTGAACTATCAAGTAGGCAGAAACTCTCAACCATTTAAAGTCGGTCAGCCTCTGTCATTTGCCCTCCTAGTACTGGCAAATTGGACACACGAATAGAGTCTGCACTGTGGCCAAGATGGACCCAACAGCATGGGCTCCTGGCCACCAAGGCTGACCTAGCTACCAGGTTGAGCCAAATGCTCAACCTGCCAGCAATAGAGACATGGCTGCTACATGGCACCATTCCTCAAGAAAACTACCAGGCATGAGGTTGCATGTTCACTACTTTGGACTTCTATCCTGGAAGGGGTAGTGATTCATCTCGATTGGGATTAACAGTTATTCTGGGTATACGTTTGCCTTTCCTGACTGCAGAGCTTCAGACAGCACCACGATCCAGGGTCTTACAGGGTGTTTGATCCACTGACATGGGATCCACATAATATCACCTTAGATGAAAAGACCAACTTTAAAGCAAAGGAGGTACAGAAATGAGTTTATGACCATGGGATCCACTGGCCATATCACATACTGTGTCACTCAGAAGCTGCTTGCCTAATAGAGTGACAAAATGGTCTTTTAGAGACACAGCTGAGGTGCTAGCTTGTAGATGACCCCCTTAGAGGCCATTAGAGGGGCACCATTTTCCAAGATATGGCATATACCCTAAATAAAGAACATTATCGGGTGCTGTGTCCCCAGTAGGTAGAATACATAGGTCAGGGAATCAAGGGATGGAAGTAGTGGCCTCGCTTATCATTATCCCCAGTGATTCTCTTAGGAAATTTGTGTTTCCTTCCTCTGCAATTACAGGCTCTGCAGGCCTATAGGTCTTGGTTCTCAGAAGAGGAATGCTTACCACCAAGGGGCACACAGTAAGATTCCCACTGGACTTTAAGCTATGTTGTTGTTTGTTGAGTTCCTTATGCCTGGAGACCATTAGGCAAGGATAGGTGTCACCATGCTAGCAGAGTAATTGACTGTGTTAGTTACCAGTTTCTTGCTTCTTCGCTCCAAATCCACTCTTCATTACCCAGCTTGTGAAAGTGGCAATGGACACTAAACATTTCTCCTTTGCTGGCCAAATTTGTCAGTAGAGGGTGCTGGAGGGACCCTGTAGGAGGAAGGGCTTCTCTTTCTGGTCATTTGTGATTTCCCTTTCTTCTTGCTCCTGGTCTGTGGCCAGGGCTGACCTGCAGGACACCCAGTCGCACTCACCCCCAGCGAGTTCAACAGCATGGCAGTTCCCAAGCAAGTTCTGTGAGCGTACCAGCCTGACATTCTCCCTATAGGTGATTTCCTGGTAAGTTCCACTGGTTCTCCAGCTGGCTTCCCAGTTCAACAGCAGCCCCTGCAGGCAGTTTCCCAGCATATGTCATTCCTTGGTACCTCACTGGGAGTTTTCCTGCTTGTCAATCTTGGTCTGTAGCACCCCAGTGAATTTCTCCACCCCATCCAGTGGGCTAGAGCCACACCAACTCCATTGCTCTCTGAATCTCTGTCTTGGGGCCAGGGGCATCACACCTTAATTTTTTTCCTCTTTGAGTGCTCTGCCTCAGTTCTAGGAGTAATAATGGCTACTCACTAGATCTGCTATTTCTGTATTCTTTAAAGTTCTTTTTAACCCATAGAAGCTAATTCTCTGTTACTCCAATTCCATGCTATATTTGATAATTATGTTAAACTTCTCTTATTCAAATTGCTGCTGTATTTCTCTCTTCTGCCTGGACTGATTATCAGTAGAAGGCAAGGTTGTTGCTAACAAGTGGGGCAGAGAAGAATACATTTGGCATTCAGATGATCCATAGGGTAGTCTCTTGAAGCTCCCATGGCAAGTTTTAATAGTAAGTGGACATGTACAGTAACCATGGCCGGAGATAGGCATGGTAATCAAATTCAGACCCCTCAGGAATGAGGGCCTAGACCATCCCAACAGGTAAGCTGCCTAGACCAGCAGTTCTGCTAGCTGAGGGTGAGAGGGAGACTAGACTAGAAGGAAGTGAGGAAGGATGATGACTGTTGGTTGTGGCCTCAAGGCCAACAGCAGCATCAGAACTTATCCCACTAACTCTTCTTTGTAGTTTTTCCCAATAAAGAAGACCAACCAGAACCCTGGAGAAGGTATTCTCAGATGGGGTGGACTTATTAAAACAGGAGGTGGATGAGGGTGGTAGGTGTGCACTGCAGTGGATACTGTAGTGCTCTGTCCATATCTCCTCTTCAGGACTGAGACATCCATCCTTCAAATGCTGGAGATAGCATCTTCTGACAGCTCATAGCTCGTCTCTCACTGGGAATTGTACTCAGCCACAAGCAACTGCCTCACCAAGGTTTATGCCCCATATCAATTTTGACCAGCAAGCGATTTCTGGTGGTTGCAGGATAACAAAAGCCCAGGCCCTTTGCCTTTATTGGGGACACATCTATAGGGCCGTCCTAGTTCTGGTCTCTGTGTAAAATCAGCTAAGGCATTAGTTGCATTCACAGTGTGAGTCAGCTTCTCCTTTGGCCCATTCCTGCCTTCCTCACTTCCTTTAAGGTGTATCTCTCTTGAAATCACTTCCCAATAAGCCCGCATGCATGTCTCCATCTCAGATTCTGTTTCCAGGGAACCCAATATAACACGTGTGTTAATACTTTACATATATCATCGCATTTTGTAGGACAAAGATTAAGAATTGTCCCTGGTTATTTTTTCCCCAGATTCTCAAGCTCCATTAATTATTTGGCAAATAATGAGTGAGTACAGCTGCTCACGGTTGAGAAGAAATGCTGCTACTGCAGTCCATTGCTCAAAACTGCTGCTGGATCATGGCTCTGGGGAAGGTCAGAGCTTCCCTTGGTTGTTGATTAATTGAGGAAAGGCTGATTCAGCAAGGGCCTAATTACCAGAATGGGAAGGAAAGATCTGCTCACAGTGGTAAAAATAACGTACTGTGTGATGCAGAGTCAGTAACAAAGTACGCCGATGTCACCAAGCAGTGGACACAGTCTTTTCCTGTGTGTGAGTTCTGATAGAAGGTTGACTGCTCTCTTAAACATTGTCTTGCCCACTCACCTACCCACTTATTTGTGTGTTGGGATATGAATGGGGAACCATTTTCAAGTCACACATTAGGGACAGTGTTTCAGCTACTACTGCTGTAAAAAACGCTACAAAACTTAGTAGTGTAATCCTTATGCTCCTGGATTCTGTAGGTTAGTAATTGGGACAGCGGGAATAGCTTTTCTCTGCTCCACGTTTCCTGAGGTCGAAGCTTGGAAAACTCAAAGCTTCGCATGGCTCAATAGCTGGAGGCCACAAACATCTGGAGGCATCGCACTAGCATGTCTGTAGTAGATGCTCACTACCACTTGGGACCTCAGATGGTCTGTCTGATGTAGGCACAGCCTCTTCATGAAGTCTCTCTCTGTGGTAGTTTGGGCTTCCTCACAGCGTGAAGGGTGGATCTTGGGAGTGAGCATCCTAAGGGGGCAAGGCAGACATGTGTGCGTTTTTATGATCTAGCTTCAGAAGCCATAGAGCTTCACTTTTGTTGCACCCTGTTGGTAGAAGCTGTCCCAAGGCTTCACTCATATTGAAGGGAATGGGAACCCACAAACCACCACTTAATGGAAGAGCTGTCAAGATTCCATGGTGTCTTAGTCATCTCAGTTGCCATAACAAAATACCGTAGATTGGGTGACTTAAACAACAGACATTTATTCCTCACAGTTTTGGAGGCTGGGAAGTCCCAGATCAAGTGCCAGTAGGTTCTTGGTGAGGGTTCTCTTCCTGGCTTGCAGATGGCTGCCTTCTTGCTGTGTCCTCATTTGGCAGAGACAGGAGGCTCTGATATCTCTTCCTCTTCTTATAAGGGCGCTAATCCCATCATGGGGGCTCTACCCTCATGACCTCATCCAAACCTAATTGGGTCCCAGTCCACACCTCCCAATATCATCACATTGGGAAATAGGGCTTCAACAAATGACTTTTGGGTGACACAAACGCTCAGTCAATAACACATAGTAAGAAGAGCATGTGGGGTGGGAGATATTGTTGTGGCCATCTCTGGAAAATAGAGTTTGTCACAAATGGATTACAAATAATATTATTTCTTAAGATCTCTCTTCCTTATATATCTATTCTGTGTGCCTGACTGGGTTGGGGGGGTTAGTATAAAAGACTAGATTCTCCTCATCTATTTGTTGAAATGAACCAAAGTGAATTTGTGGGATTCCCGAAGGCCCTGCAAAAAGCAAATGCCTGTAGTGAGGACAAATGACACGATATCTTGCTCCTTGGTTCTGCCATGATTTGTGTTGCCCTGGCCTCCAACCCAGACTCCACGGAATAGTGGGCACCTAGAAAATGGAGACTCTGGTGCCAGAATCGCTTCTATGGGGGGACCCAGGGAAGTCAGCTTATACCACGTGCCCTGCAGCAGAACTCAAACCTGATTGAATGTGCTTCCTGGGAAAGAGGAGGATCCTTTCCCTCTGTAAGAGAGCAACAACTGCTTAAAATCCCTGGGTAGGAATTAGGAGGGCTGGGTCTAGCTATGGATCTTTCGCTTTCTGTGACCTTGAAAATTTAAGAGACTTAGTCTCTACCTGCTGTAAATGGGATTAGCGATGCCTAGTATGAAATTTCATAGGATTGTTGTGAAGAACAAATGAAATATATTCATGAAAATTCCTAACAATTGTAAGTCACTGTGAAAGGAAAGCTATCATGAGGGGTTTATTTATTAGCTCTTACTCAGGATTAAAGTCTTCATTGGGCAGGGATTCCTCAATATGTCAACTTCTAATAAACAGTGCTTCTTTGGGTACAACCAACCGTGGAGAAGCTCTTCGCCTCTGACTACCAAGTGCTTGATCTTGGACCTGACTTTAGCCTGCCTAACACCCTTGGTGCCAAAAATAGATTAAGCCTGCCAACCCTGTGTTGTACCCAGATAGACTCACCCCACTTTGTGCCTGGATTTTCCAATTTAACGTGACCAGAATGAATTCATGTTCACTTCCTGTGGGGGCTCATTTTCCACTCTGGCCAGAACACAGCTGAGATATCAGTCCTTGAGTTTGCAGTTGGACATTCGTTATTTTCAGACTATTCAAAGACAATTATTGTCAGTAGATGATCCCAAATAGCTCTTAAACTTTGATTTTTAGAGCAATGAGAAAGGAGCAGGAGACAGGAAAAGGCTATGATTTTCATGGGTCGAAAGAGCAGTTTCATAAATTTAGTAACACCGTGTCAACATCACCACCAAAATAGAGAAAGAAAGCGAGTACTACCCCTTCCTCTGCCTCCCTTATGCCTAATCACCCTCCTTTATCGCTCTACTTCTGCCAAATGGAACAGAACCAGCGCCTGGGTGTGAGTAAACTTTCTCAAGAAAAATCAAGAGCTACACATGGGCTCAGACTACAGACAGAAAAGAGAAACTGGGTTCTGGAAGTGATCTTCCTGAAATCTCAACGTGAATAACAAAATCTACACATAGCAACAACACTTCGAGTGCATGTAATTCCACACGCCAAACAAGTTTATTTTTAAATCGATAATGTGGATTTGTATTCGGTGAAGCTCATTCAGTGCCCTTTCTTTATCACTCCTTATGTGCGCCCGTGTGTGCGGGCGCGCGCGCCCGCACACACACACACACACGCCATACGTACCACATTCTATTTGGAACTTTCTAGCCTTTTTCCCAGTTTTTTTGAGTTTGGATTTTTCAGGGATATTTTTAACAAAATGAGGATTCTGGGTTAATGTGACAAACTGAGGAAAAATATTGATGGCTTGTTGCTTTGGTGCAAAGAGGCAGTGACATTCCTGGGCAGGAGGTGGTCACAGACAAATTTTGTGCCAGCAACCATTTTTTGTCATTCAGGAAGACACCTGAAGCTTTGGTCACACTGATTGTGTTGTTTTTTGGGCCTGTTCATGCCCATAGGCATCAATTTTCTATTTGCAAATAAATCATGGAAATGTTTTAATTTTAGACTCTAAAAGCACTTTACCTTGATGTAAGCAAAACAACAAACCCTACCAAGCCTGCCCAAGAAGAAACTAGCTCTGCTACTTTTGGGGTACACTTCTGCAGTTATAAAGTCTGACCCTTATGCAAGTATCTTTTTTTTTTTTGGTGAGGAAGTTTGGCCCTGAGCTAACATCCATTGCCAATCTTCATCTTTTTGCTTCAGGAAGATTGTTGCTGAGCCAGCATCTCTGCCAATCTTCTTCTATTTTATATAGGAGGTCACTACAGCAAGGCTTGACAAGTGGTGCTAGGTCTGCGCCTGGGATCCGAACCTGCAAATCCCAGGCCACCAAAGCAGAGCATGTGAACTTAAACTCTACGCCACCCAACTGGCCCCAACAAGTATCCTTTAATGGTTTATTGTTTTGTTCTACTTGGAACATCTGTGAAGCAACGTTTATCTTTGTAAAGCTCTTTCGAATTCCCTTTCACTGACTTTTAGAGGCCAAAGTATTTCTTCATCATAGGAAGGAATTATTTGATAATTGGAATTTCAAAAATATCAGCTCTAAATGAAAATGTTTTGTTTAAATAAGGAAAGTGAAACTGGTATTCCGATTCCTCACAAAATTCTTTTAATAATTCTGATACAATACTAATTTATATTTTTGGCAGGTACTTTAAGTTCTTAAATATATTATTTTACTTACTTTTCATCAAAGTCCTATGAAGTAGGTACTATAGCTCCATATTACAGGTGAGAAAATCGAGTCTCAGAGAGTTTAATAAAATCAATCAAAGTTACATATACAATAAGTGGCTGAGACTAGATTTAAGCTTAGATCTATCTGATGTCAAAGGCCAAACTCTTTCCATTTTCAGACATTGCTTCTCAAGTCACTAAATCATACACTTCTTTACAAGTCCATGAGTCACCCCATCCATGACAAGGGTGATAGATTCAGCAAATCTGTTTCCTCTTCTTCCTGGACCATGGCCAGAATACATTTCTAAGTCGGCCAAGCAGTTAGTTATGGCCAGGTACTAGAGTTCTGGCTAATAGACCATACGAAGAGAAATTATATATATGTGTAATTTCCAGGCATGGACCACAAAATCTTCCATATGATTCTCCACATTTTTCCTCCATATTCCAGGGGATGGCAAGATCCAGGGCAACCTTGGAAGCCTCACAAGTGTGGGGGACTGGTCTTGGCCATGCCAAGATATGTCTCTTTGGCATGAGGATTATTGGGCTGGTTGCTTTTGATAAACTGGGACAGGGAAGGAGGCTCTGAGGGGTGGAACTTGCTTGCTCTTTGTTAGGAGATATTTACATTGTAAAGGAAATCTTTATCTGTAAAGGTGCCTCCCTCTCTGTACCAGGAAGAAGAAAGAGGATGACCTTCTCTCTAGAAACTCTTAATCAATGCCAAAGGCAAGGACTTAAATCTGCATAATAATCTTATTCCTGTTTCTGGTAACCTCCTGTAACTGACTCCCCCCACCCCCAACATCCTCCTTTGTCGTTAGCCGGATATGATTTAAGTGGGGACTTCAGCCATTTTGGTGAGTTGCTCAGCTTGCCTGACCTCTCCCATGTATACATGTTATAGAGCTTTGTTTAATTTTCTCCTGCTATTCTGTCTCATGTGAATTTAATTTGTTCTCCGGCCAGACGAACCCAGAGAGGGTAGAGGAAATGTCTTCCTCGCCTACACAAGCCATGCATAGAACATGGCAGAACCTCTGTCTGTCTGGGTCCCCGTGTGGCTACACAGAATGCAGTTTTCTCCTGGCAGCAACTGGATTTTATGTGAGTGAGAAATAAGCTTTTGTTGTGACGTTTTGGAGTTTATAGGTCAGAGTGGCTAGTGTTGATTTCAAGGTACCAATTCCTCTCTCGTTTAAGTAGTGTGCTACTGTTACAGAAACCTCGAATGTGTGACACTGACTTAGCAGTTGGGTGGTGAGAAAACTGATATCACAGGCAGAAACACTGAAGTTCCATCTTACGCAGTGACAATGTTTTTGGTAAAACCATCAGCCTGAAGAAAACCTGAAGTCAGATCTTGTGCTTACTGAGCCTGTAGTTCCAGGATGTAAGGTTGAAAAGCAGTATGTTAGGAATGTGTATTGGTTCTTATTGGCTGCCATTAGCAAGATAGTACAAGACAGAGGAGCTCAGGAAAGAATTGGCTGGTTTGGAGGGAGAGATTAAAGAGGATGGAGAAAGTCCAGAAATCAAAGACATTTGAGGGCTGGCAAAATTCTACTCTGCTGGATCCCCAAAGGGTAAAAGATAAGACAGAAGTGTTTTGAGTAACAGAGACCCATTAAAAATCAGCCTTAGGTAAAAACTCTTTCAATAATAACCATCATTTGCATACCTAAAAACTCACTAATGTCTATGCTAAATTTAACTAAATTGATTATTAACCTTGAGGTACCTTTAGTGGTATAAAGAATTGCCAGAAGCTATGAAATTTGAATTTTATAAAAACAAAATTAAATTTTAATTTAATTTAAATTAAATTCTGGATCAAATTCTTAGGCAGAGTCCCCAGTCTGACTAGAGCAAACCACAGTGGTGGTTGGGGGTGGCATGGTGGTGATCCACACCCCCACCCCTCCACCCCACACTTGACATTTATGAAAGACTCATCTCAAGCAGAGCATTTGACCTGGCCTTCAAAGGACAGGTAGGACTTTGATATATATAGACAGGTGAGCAAGGACAATGTAGGCGAGTAGAAAGGCAGAGGTAAAGGCACGAAGTGGGAAAGCATCCTCTTGGGCCCACATGTATTTAGGGGAGTAAGATTTAGAAGATAAGCCACATATTTGAGGACCTTGGCTTTGACACTGTCGGGGATCAGAATTGGCCACCCCAATACATGTCGCTTTGGCTTGATTATTTTTAAGGACAAAAGACTCTGAAAGAAACTTTGACCTTCCTCCTAACTGCCTAAAAGAATTTAAAATAGAAGTCCTATTCTGGGAAAAAGCTAATAGCATAAGATAACTGTAGTATAATATAAACTAGGTACGATAGACAGGGTGGGACGTAGCAAGGGCTTCTTAATAAAAGTCCTCTCCGTCACTCATTGTCTCTGCAAGGCATGGTCAACATTTGCTTTTCCGTCTTTATGTGAATTGCCTTCCTCCCCTTTGAAGTCCCAAACCACTACCCACAACATCCTCCTTTGTCTTTAGCTGGAGATGGCATATAAAGTAGTGGCTTTGGCCATTTTGGAGAGTTACTCAATTTTCCTGGGTTTCTCCCAAGTATACACATTACTAAATTTTGTTGGATTTTCTCCTGTTATTCTGTCTCATGTCAATTTAATTCTTAGACCAGCCAGAAGGACCTAGAGGGGAGAGGAATGGTTCTTTCTCCCCTACAACACTAAGGATCTATTCTTTATGTGAGTTAATGTGAGGACTTTCAAATATCATCAGCAACATAGGCATGTGGTTAGGACTGTGGCAGCAGAATGTGACATCATTTGGAGAGAGAATAAAATGGAGAAAGAAGACCTGTTTGCAGATCATCACAATAGTCTCGGCAGTGGTAAGGGAAGAGGGACAGATGCATTACAGAAGAAATTTAACAGGATCAGGGAAATGCCTGAATATGGGAGACAGAGGATAGGTTCAAGGTGTAGAGAGAAGAATTTATAAGTTTTGATTTCTTGGTCTGTCCATAGTTATGGAAATTTAAGAATGCATTGTATTTGCTTTGGAGTTTCATAAGAATTTTATGAAACCCCAAATCTTGAACTGGTCTTTACCTTTCTCAGTTAAAATAAGCAATGAAATGTTTAAAAACTATTTACAATCCATTGTACACAGAGACACTATAAATAAGGAGTCAGGTAGGGCAAACATCTCTTAAGATTAAACTAAGCATATTTTGCTGTCTTAGTATAAAAGTCTCTAGCTAAGTTTAATGATGGTTAAGAAAAATCAGACTTTTGAATATATCCGGTTAGCCACTTAAATTTCTAAGTCATAGTTGCTATAGAGAATTGTGATTGTTCACCTTTAAGTTATCAAAATAATTTCCCACAAGAAATGTGCTGACAGCTACAGGCAGCTTGGGGTGTGCAGGGGGCCCAGGAGATGGAAGCCACAGATGTGGCTTGATCACCAGGAACTGAACCAAGCTGACCACTGGCAGGTGAGGGGATCTGCACAATTTCCATACTGTCATGGAACAGAGACCCCACACCACCACTCTAAGACTTAGAGGTGGAGACAATCACAAGAGATCCTGCACAGGGAATGGTATGTCTAGAGAGTGAGACCGAAAAAAACCATAAACGAAATAAACCTACAAAGGCCAGTATAACCTTAATATGAAACTGGATGGACCAGGGCCAGTAAAAAGGAAAAATATACATCCGTCTCAGTTATAAAGGTAAATACAGAAATTCTAAATGGAATATTAGTAAGTTAAATCATAAAGAAATAATTATTAAATCAAATTCAGCACTGAAGAAAAAAATCAAAGCTGTATTAATTAAAGTGAAGCTAAGCTGCTGGACTAAAAAGCCCTCAGTGGCTTAAAGAACTTAGAGAGACTCTTCTTTCTCTTTCATGTTAATGCTGCAAGGTGAGTGCCCCAGGCTAGCTGGCTGCTCCCTGTGTTTATTCATGGACCCAGGTTCCTTCAATTGTGCTGCTTCATTATCTCTTAGGACAGTGGGTTTCAAACTTTAGTGCAAATCAGAATCACCTAGAGAGCTTTAAAAAATCCAGACTGCTGGGTCCCATCCTCAGACTTCCTGATTTAGTAGGTTTTGAGTGGGGTCTAAGAATCTGTCTTTTAAAACAATTCCTACGTGCCGGCCCCATGGCATAGTGGTTAAGTTCACATGCTCCACTTTGGCAGCCTGAGGTTCATGGGTTCAGATCCCTGGTGTGGACCTACACACTAGTCATCAAGCCATGCTGTGGCAGCATCCCATATACAAAAGAAATAGAGGAAGATTGGTACAGATGTTAGCTCAGCAAAAAGAGGAGGATTGGCAACAGATGCCAGCTCAGGGTCAATCTTCCTCACCAAAAAAAAAAAAAAACAAAAACAACCCAGGTGATGAAGATGCTACTATCTGGACCCTACTTTTACTAGAACATCATTTGCATCTGTATGGTAAAAAATAAGTCACCATGGGTTCCAGGTGACAGCAAATGGAAAAAGACGGTATGGAATATGTTTGATTCCTATCTTAAAATAAATGAAGTTGCACGCATCAATTTCCTTCTCATTTTATTGGCATGAACGTGGTCACCCAGTTACATCTAACTGTAAGTTGGTCTGGAAAATGTGGTCTCTAAATAATGGCATGCTGGGAAAATCTCTTCCAATTCTGTCTTTAGTGGTATCACACTGGTAGCTTGAAATTTGCCATAGTGTAGATACAGCATGGAACTGCCAAATGCTACAAATCAGGGCTTCTCACAACCCAAGGACCAGTTGTTAAACATTTACCACCACTCTACTGTTTATAGCTCAGCCACCACGTTCCCAGCTTCAGCTCTATTACCGTGGATGTAGGGGAGAATAAATTTTGGTAGACAACTAGCAGCTTCTGCTACAATGACTAAGGAGAGTTTATTCTAAGAATGCAAAGATAGATAAATATCTATTAAATAAATGACCTAAACAGAAACATCTATTAAAGTAGTAGGTTAAATTAATGTAATGAATTACATATGATCATCTCAATAGATGCAGAAAATGTACCTGATAAAATTTAACACACATGTATGGCAAATTCAATTAGCAAGAGATTAAGGATCTTGATAGAGAGTGTCAAGGAGGAAAAACTTTCTTCTACCCTCTTAGGTGAAGTGATTGAGGGCCTGTAATGAAATTGACAAAAGGCAGATTAGCAAGAGAAAAGGCAAAGTTTATTCACTTACATAAATGGGAGCTCATAGAAAACATGGCTCAAAGAGGCAGTTAGAATTTGGGGCTCATATATCATCTCAATAGGGGAAGGGGAAGGATATTTGTGGGAAAACAAATGACTTTTAGGAAAGACAAATGGGACCATAGGAGAATAGATGGGACATGTGATAGTTTGGTGACAATTGCCTATTTAGGCAATTTCTCATCCTAGTGCTGACTTCTTGCCTCCAGTGATAGGAGTCAATCTTCTCTGGCTGGGGAACTCCCGGAGAAGGATGTTTGACAGTTGATTTCTTTTGGAAGGCTCTGCTTTTAGGGGCTAAGGGGAGCTCAGGAAAAAAAAAAACCCAAACAAACAACTCTTCCTGCATCTGCTAATTCTCATATTTCTTCAGTTCAAAATAATCCTTATGCCACAATCGTATATTCTGGATCCCCTTCAAGAGTATTAATATATAAAAAACCTACAGCAAACATAAGGATACAGCTGTTTATAGGAGCTTTGTCCTAAAAATGACACATTCCATTTCTCTTCTTGTTCCTTTTACTAGAATTTAGTCACATGGCTATATCTAATTGCAGGGGAGACTGGGAAATGTTATTCTGGAATATGGGTCCAGGTAGACATCTAGTAGTCTTCGCCATGTCCTCTTCCCTTTTTTTCTTTCTTTCTATGGTACGTGTCAATCCCCAGTATCGGTATTTTCTTGTTAATTTGTTAATTGTGTACCCTCACCACTAGAATGTAACTTCCCTAATGGCAGATACTTCATTCTGTACATCAATGTATCTGTAGCCTGGTAGAGTACCTGGAATATGGTACCTACTCAGTACATATTGATTGAATGACTGTCAAAAATTCATATCAAAAATTTATGCAAACCCTCACCCTTGCACAAAGATGACTCTAAGTTTTGATTCCAGCTGGCTGAGGGAATTATGGTGCCTGGTCAA
Source organism: Equus quagga (assembly GCF_021613505.1). NCBI lineage: Eukaryota > Metazoa > Chordata > Mammalia > Perissodactyla > Equidae > Equus > Equus quagga. The sequence continues at coordinate 11,780,396 of NC_060288.1, read as the reverse complement.
ACATAGGGAAGAATAAGAAAGTTGAATTTTTGAAATAAACGTAAATTTGAGTTGCTGGCGGGTCAGTCAGATGGGTATAGGCTATAGTTGGTTGGAAGAGCAAAAGAGTAAGTCTAGCTCTGTGGAACTGATCTGCATCATTGCGATAGGTAAAGCTCTCAGAGAGTGAGATTGCCAAGGAGGAGCTATATACAAAGAAGAGCAGGAACTGTTCTGCTCTTGGAGAGCAGGGAGGGATGGAGAAAGGGAGAGATGAGGACCTCGTCAGAGGAGGCAGAGATAGTGTAGTCCTAGAGATAACAGGAGAGCCAGAGTAGTGAAGAACTCTGGAATCCACAAAGACAGAATTTCAAGAAATAGGACATCTTTAATGTCCGTAGAGAGTTTTAATAAAGCAGGGAAAGAGAAATTGCAAAGAAAGCTTGGATCATCATCCAACTGTGTGATCAGGAAGAGCAGAAGAACATATTGGTGAAGAGTCTTGGACCCACCCTCTGTGTCAGTTTCCTCTGCTGCTATAAAAAATTGTAAAAATCTTGGAGCCTTAAAACAGCACACATTTATTCTCTTAGAGTTCTGGAGGTCAGAAATCCAAAATAGGTTTCCTGGGGCTGAAACCAAGGTATGGGCCAGGCCACGTTCCCTCCAGAGACTCCAGGAGAAAATCTATTTCCTTGCCTTTTCTAGCTTCTAGAGTTGCATTCCTTGGCTCATGGTGCTTGCTCTATCTTCAAGATCAGCAGTGTGGCGTCTTCAAAGCTCTCTCTGTTACTTTTTCACTCTGCCTTTTCCTCTTCCATCTCCAAATCTCCCTCTGCCTCCCTCTTATAAGGATACTTATAGTTATATTTAGGGCTGAACTGGATAATCCAGGGTAATTTCCCCATCTCGAGACTCTTAAATTAATCACATCTGAAAATTCCTTGTTACCATGTAAGGTAGCAGTCACAGGTGCTGGGGACTAGGATCTACATATCTTTCGGGGCCATTATTCAGCCTACTGTTTTCTCCTTTGCCTGGCTTACCTGGTAACCAAAGGATCATTGAGAGAACAGCTCAGCAGAATATTTGGAGGCAAAAGTGGATAAAAGTTTGAAATTGAGAAAGAAGAGATCTCAACAAAAATTGTTTTTTTTTTTTTTTTGGCTGGTTTGGTTGGTGAAAGGATAGGACAAGAAGGGTGGCCATTTCAGACTAGAGACGACCAGAGTCTGTGTGTAGACAGAAGAGAAGGAGCCAAAAGAACTCTCACTGGAAAGAGATACTAAAATCATTACTCTCTGCTCAAATGTAATCATGTGAACAAGGATCATATTGATTTTGTTCACCACTACATTTCAATCTCTACAAACACTACTTAACACATAGTATGCACTCAATAAAAATTTGTAGAATGAGTGACTCATCATTTATGGAGCACTAGTATAGACCTTTGCGCTCATTCTGAAGAGCTAAAGACACCAGTGAAATCTACTTTCAGCTGGTCTAACAATATATTAATTGAGAAAGTACAAAAAGGATTATGGAGCCAAAATGCACTTGTCAAATTCTGGAGCTACTCAAATACCTATAGAGATGTTGTGGTTTTCAATGTTCCAAAGAGTTCGGAAGCTTGTTACAAAGTATCATCTGTGGTATCTCTTTCCTTTTCAATTACGCCGCACATTTTCTATACTCTGATCAGAAGTCCACAGAAACTTTCCGTTAACTTATATTCTGTATAATATCTGTGTAGAGGTTGGAATATTGATTTGTCTTAAGACCTGAGTAGGTTTGAATGTGAGCTCTGAGAGCTACTGTCTTTGAGGTCCTTGGCAAGTTACTTTACCTCTCTGAACTTCGGTTTCCGCATCTCTAAGTGGAGATAATAACATCTACCTTGAAAAGATGGGTGATTGCATGAGTCAATGCATTAAAAGTGCTCAGAACCCAGCAGCCCTCAATACATATCAGTGTCTGTTATTGCTGCTGCTGCTACTACTGCTATTCTAGACTTTTTTGGCTCCTGTCCCAAGTGAGTGCATGAAAGGCTTCTAGGGAGATCTCTTTGTGCAACTTGGAGGTCATATTAACACAATTATACAACACCGGAGATGAGATTAACTCCTTCATAATGAAATCTGGGTTTAGACACCAATTTGTGGGGCCTTTAGCGCACAAATGAATTCAGTAATTTCATTTCTGTAGCCTTCAGTGGCAAATCCAGGGTCTTTTCCAGTTTCATTTTTCTGTGACTGTATTCACTGGACTCCCTGCTCTATGAGGAGAGGAATCACGACTGTTTTGTTTACCATTATTCCTAAATCCTAGCACAGGCCCCAGCTTAGTAGGCCCTCAAAGTCTGTCTAATGAAGGGAGCCATGGACTGGGTTATTGGTTTTGCTACAAAGTGAATTTTCATGACTCAGGCTTATGTCTTATGATTTCTGTGTTCCTCATTATAAAAGGGAAGAGAGTAGTGGTACCATCTAACACCACAGAGCAGGCATAGGGTGAGAATTAATCTATTATAATTGAGTCTTTGGGTGAAAATTCTACATCAAGTTCAGTCAGGAGTATTTTTCAGATAGTGATTATGAGATTAGCAGTTAATAATGTTTGCATATAAGAAGACATTCACAAATATAACAAATTAATAGTTAAATGAAAGCTTATTAACATACAACAGTATTAGCAGTGCTTGGTGACAGTGAAGGAGAGGGGGTGTTTCCATGGTTGGATGAAGGCTGCAGAAAAAGGGTGTTAACTATAGGAAGTGAGGAGGAGGGAAGTGGAAGCTTGGTGCTAGCACTCGAAAAAATAGACTATAGGCAGCAACGGAAGTAATGGAAGCCCTTGCTTCTAGGAAATTATCAGAAATTCTTGATATGGGTCTGGGCTTTGTATAGTCACATAGGATACATTCTTGAGTCATTTTATTCAAATAGCAAAGTAGTCAGTGATCCCAAAATGCTAGAACATGTGAGACAGACAAAACTATGGTATCTGTCCATGAAATTTAAATGCAGTAAACTTTTATTTATAGACAGCTGCCATAGTTTGAATGCTTCCACTGCAAAGCAGTCATTACTATATCCATTTTATGATGAGAAAATTGTAGTTCTAAGAGTTGAACAATTAAATTTATTTTAAAAAGGAAGGGACTTAATTTTGTCCTTAATTCTATTGTCTGATGCCAAATCCTAACATGTTCCTATTAGAGTGTGCCCTGGGTCATCTTAGATTTCATTTGTTCTTGACAGTACGGCTCAGTGGGAGACATAGCCAGATTCACCATGGAAAGGTCATAAACTATCTCTAATTTTAATATTTCAAGATCCAATACTATTGTCAGAGGTAAAGACCAGTGGTCAGGTTGGGGACACCATAGCTCTAAGAAATGTCAGATAATATATTGTTGTTAAGGGATTTCCTAATAGAGCTTAGAAGTATTTTGCCTTATATGCACTATTATTTTTTTACATAGGGATTACATTTAGTGTTATCTTTTTCTTATATTTTTGTGCCCTTTTGGATGATGGAACAAATTGGGGAGATACAATTTAAAAATGTGGGAAAGCTTTGATGGTTTGTGAATGAAGTAGAACAGAATATTTGAAATAAGGATGATTGCAAAATCTGACTTTTTTTACTATATCTTATATGTTCTTGACTTTTTCTTTTTTTTTGAGGAAGATTAGCCCTGAGCTAACATGTGCTGCCAATCCTCCTCTTTTTGCTGAGGAAGACTGGCCTTGTGGTAACATCCATGTCCATCTTCCTCCACTTTATATGTGGGACACCTGCCACAGTGTGGCTTGACAAGCAGTGTATAGGTCTGCACCTGGGATCTGAACTGGCAAACCCCGGGCCACTGAAGCGGAACGTGTGAACTTAACTGCTGTGCCACTGGGCCAGCCCCTATATATTCTTGATTTTGTAAGACAAATTGAGGATAATAAATAATTCATTTAAAACACATATTTGTGTAGCAGCATATAATGTAGCTGGGGAATAAGAATCATATGTATGAATGAATAGAAACAGTTCAAGATAATATATAACTAAATGTCAATCTAAGTATTATAAACTATGATTCTCAGTAAAGGTAGGCCCATAGAGAATGAAGGATCAAAGAAAACTTCATAGTGAGGATAGAAATTGAGCACAGTCTTTGAGGTTGTGTATAATTTGGGTAGATAGAGGCAGTGAATACAGAATGCAAAAAGGGATTACTGTGAATGAAGGCAATGTGGAAAGAATATATGGCATGTACTTGGAAGTGTAGCCCAACTAGAATATAGGATGCACGTGAATACAGTGTGATTCAGTAGAAAGAGCACTGGTCTAAGTACCATAAAACCCGGATTCAAATGCCTTTCAACCTCTATGTCTGTGAGAGTCCCACCAGTTGTAGGGGTACTTGAAGTGTACAAGTCAGAGATGGTAAAGTATCCCGAGGCTAGCAATAGTATAGAGCCATTACCACTACTACATACCAAGGGTCAAGGAAAGGGAATGGCTATGAGAAAGCAGAGAAAGCTGTAGTACTAACTGCAACCATAGGGAAAGTGCTTCATGGCAGGAAGCTGGGCTCTTCACTTCCTGCCTTCGCTTCTGAACTTCAATAGGGGAAAACAGCTACTGTCAACCTGTGGCATAGCAGGAAGGAAGCTGGAGAATGACCTCTCTCTGCTGCCCTGTAATTTCCTCCTATAGTCTCTCATTGGCTGAACACAACTGGAAAATAAAGGACAAAGAAAATCAATTTATATGGTCCATGGAGGTCAGCTGCCCAGGATGCTCAGCAAGATGGAGAAGGTTAGAATGGATTTGGAGAGTAATGGAAATATTCAGACAACACTCACTAGTTAGATGACCATTAGCAAACAATTTGCCCACTTGGATATTCACTCTTCCCATCCATGTCGTTGTAAAATACTAGGATAACAGCATTCCATTGTAGAAAAGCAATAGGCAAAGTTCAGAAGAAAAACGTTTAACTTTAACCATATACAATTCTTCAAGAGTCTAAAACATCTAAAAGTAGTGGAGTGACTATTGCTATAAAAAGAGCAACATAGCGATAGTTTGGACTTTACAATCTCTGTGTTTTCTTTAGCCCTATGAGGTACTTTATGTGACAGCTTATTCCTTGAAATTAAAGGTATTGTGCACGATGATACTTATTTCCTTTCTTCTGAAGTCTTTATCAGTTATCCAGGGGTACGTAATTCCTTAGTCGACTTAATTTGGTAAAAAAAGATATATTGGGCATTTGTAAAAAATTTGGGAAAAGAAATTTTTGCATATGTTCATTGTTTGGAACTACTCAGTAACTGAAGTATGCCACTTGACATGTATTGAAAGGTACTCTGACAGTTAGCTTAGTATTGCTCCCCTCCCTTACCACATGGTCCCTGTGGAGCCATCAGGGACTCCAGTAGCTGTGCTTATCTACTGTACATGTGGAGGAGTGGGTTGAAGAAGTAAAGGGATTGTAGCGAGCATGCAGATGATACTGTGTCTTTGTCAGCAGATAATAATGACTATTTTAAAAGAAAGGGACTTCTTGGCCAATTTCTGGTCATTTATATGACCACTGTAATCCACTCAGGAGCTAAATCCATCCCCACACCACAGATACAGTAGTTGACATTACTGCCACAGACAATAACAGTCAAGAGCAGCAGCCCCTTGGGCTTTGAGGCCCTTGTTTCAGTTGGCACTTTGTCACAATCACCCACAGGCGATAATGTGATTGATTATGATGCCACTGCACGCCATGGATTACTAGTATCTTGTTTCCCTTTGGTAAGCAGCTTAGCCCTGTGCTCAAGCTCAAGGGCATGACCAAAGTGATAACCAAATCCCAGCATTAAAGGTCTGTCTCCTGGGGCTGATCAGTCATGGTCCCATTGGGAGACAGAAACTACACAGCAATTGGAACAGGGAAAGTTTAATATAAAGAATTGTTAGTTATAACAAGAGATTGCCTACTAAGGGATAAAAAGAACTCTAAGGAATACAGAAATAGCATGTATATGGAACAGCTACTGCCCCTAGGGCTGAGTCAGAGCATCCAAGGAAAGAAAAAAATTGAAACATACCACCTGCTGCAGGCTGAGATCCAGACCTCATTGGAGAGGGTGTGAGTGTGGCCCATGGGATGGCAGAAAACCTTTCTCAGATGTCCTGTTGGGAGAGGTTCCTGGGAAGCTGCCCTCTGTGGCACTGGGGAAAGCTCTTTGTGGGGAGATGCTGTGCTGGTGACATTTGCTGGGAAATCACCCTCTGGTTTTTCTGGGGAAGATACTCAGGGGGAAGTATCATACCATGGAACTTACTGGAAAGCTGCCATGGGGGTAGTGAATTGTAGAGGGAAGTGGTCCTCTATTTTATTAGGGGGAGGTGCCCATGGGGAGGGCCAACTGAAACTTGCTTGGGTGAGCCCCACTCGGTGTCTTACTTTCTTCTGGTCACTGCACGCTACAAGCACAAGCCCAGGAGAGCCTATTGGCTGGCTTCCTCCCATCCTTAATTGCTTGCTTGCTCCCTTCCTTTCATCCCGCTGCCTCCATCTTTCCTCTCTCTCTTTTAGCCTGACTCTTCTGTATTCCTTTAACCAGAGGTAGTTTCTTTGGAAAGCTCAGGATATTTCTGTGAGTCTGGCCGTGGCAGTTGTTTATCAGTTTCCTATGGGCATATTAAAACATCAGTTTCAACTGTGGAAAGTGGAGTTGGCTTGTAGTTAGTCTTTACATCATATCAGCTGATGGGAAACAGGACCGAAAAAATAGAATAATGTCTTACATTAGGAGATTAGTTCATCTCTGCTGTGTGCACTTTGGATCTGGTTTTCTTGTTTAAATTTGTATACAAAAAGCAGCATTTCTACACAGAGATTTACATAAGTGAAAAGAATACAAAGCTAGGAGACACAATATCTGGGTTCTGCCACCAAATAGCATCATGATCCCAAGCAAATAACACTTTCTATGGACTTCAGTTTCCTCATTATTCAAATAAGAATAGCTTTCACTTATTTATTTGTTAATTCTTTCTGTAAACATTTTTTGAGTGCTTACTTTATGCTGGCTTCTGTGCCAGGGCTGGAGATTTGTAGCCTATGTAAGACATTATCCTTTTTCTCAGCGAGCTCGATCATAGTCCTGAAAATGAAACGTAATGTCACATTGTAGAGAGGTCTCATAAAAATCAAATGAGATAATGGATTATAAGCGCTTTTGAAAAAGATTAAAAAAAATCACTCTTCAAATGTAAGAGGTTGTCCTAATGTTGGTGTCACAGTCATCACAACCCAAGGATGGCAATTAACCTACTGTATTTTTTGTTCATTGGCATTTGGGCTAAGAGGAAGACTGCAAGTGATTCAGGTAAGACTGGAGCATTTGTATTCCCAAAGAATGTTTCCCATAAATTGGCAATCATTAAAATTAACCTGTGAAGTTAATTATGGTGTCTGACATGGATGGCTTTCGGCTTTATGCAGTTATGTTCCTGACCAGATGAGGTCTTCCTTTTATTAGTTTATGAGTCACAGGGCAAGCACGGGTGTTGTACTGTGAATGCTAAATCAAGATCAAGGAGCTGGAGTTGCTCCTGGCCTTGAAAATAAAAACCTTTTTGGCATATCTATTTTTGTTGTTTCTTGTGAACAAAGGCACCCTTTGTGGCTGCTCAGGATGCAAGCAACCTCTCAAATACCTGGACCTTGACTCTGTTGTGACAGTCTCCCTTTCATCTCTGATGCTTTGGCTTCTAGAGTTCTGACAGGGTGCCAGATTTCCTTCATTAGTTCTTGTTCCTCTTTCTTTGCCCTTTTTTTTTTTCTCTCTTTCTCTTTTTTCCCCATTATCAAGGTCTCACCAGTTCTCTGGGAGAGGGTTGCATCAGCCTCACCATAAAACTACCTGGAGCTCTGGGTGTTCTGTAACTGCTCATGTCCTTTCCACTCCCTTCAACAAAGGAAAAGAGTGACAGATTGCTGGCTGAGAGCATCAGAGTGGCTGTTGGCTAATGATTACTATAAATTCTGATAATAATAATAGCAATCATAAATAATATAAAACAATTGCACTGCAGCAGCTGGTTTTCATACTGCTCAGATTCTTATTTAAAGGATTAAAAAAAATTTGGGGGGGCTGGTCCCATGGCCAAGTGGTTAAAGTTCTGTGTGCTCCACTTTTATGGCCTCAAGGATTTAGATCCCGGGCGTGGACCTACTCCACTCATCAGCCAGGCTGTGGAGGCATCCCACATACAAAATAGAGGAAGACTGGCACAGACGTTAGCTGAAGGCTAATCTTCCTTAAGTAAAAAAAAGAAAAGAAAAAAGATTGGCAATGGCTGTTAGCTCAGGGTGAATCTTCCTCACCAAAAAAAAAAAAAAAAAGTTTCTAAAGAGACATAAGAATTTTGGGTTACATGGTGCCACTTGGCTACAAAGACTTGGTAATGAGCAAGGCATTTCTTGAAGGGCAAACTGAAAGAGATGGACAGCTGTCCTGGAGAGTCACCCCATCCTACATCAGAACTACATGCGTAAGAAGTAAACCTTCGTTGTGTTAGGCCCCTGAGATTTTGGGCTTTATTTGTTACACTAGTGTAGTGTAAACTTTCATGGCTAATACATATCACTCATATGTTACTTATATCTCTGCTGTTAATTTTCCTCATGGTCAAGATAACTCTAGTAAAAACCGCTTGTCATTCATTGTGCTTTTCCCAAGACAGGTGTCCTTCAAGACACTTTACAGTCATATGGGAAGGAACTTTTAGAAGCTTCGGGAGAATTGCACAAATTCTAAATTCCAAATGGAAGGTTGTTGTGCTGAAAAAGAGAAACAGCTGTCCAGCTCCAATCCAAAGTTTATTCCTGTAAATTCTATGTAAGAAAAATCTTGCCTCTCTCTTGCATTTCAGAAACAAAGCTGATCATGAAGCAAGGCTTATAGGTTTAGTATTTACAATTTATTTAAATTTGACAAGCATAAAACATATAGATATTAGTTGGTTACATTATGCGTTATAAATACTACATAGCATTGTTATCTAAATCGAGTTCTTACAATAGGGAAAACTAAACATGGGTGTGTCAATTTTTACATCCACGGTGCTTCAGTCTTGGTTCTTGATTGTGAGCAACAGAAACTATCTCTGCACCTAATTGCATGAACCCATGTTGTCATTCAGTGACCAGGAATGGAAAAAAGGAGAATTCCCTTCTTTATCTTTCATAGAGGGAAGCAAGGCACTGTGTCCTATCAATTGTGCCCACAGTAAAGTGGAATTTCCTGAAAATGGGAGGAGGAGATGCCGTCACAGCAAAGCTAACTAATCAGTAAACAATAAAAACTGCCCATAAACGCCCACTCCAAGTAGCAAACTAGAATACATGTGAAAAGCATAGATTCCATAGCACAGAAAGTGGAGGAACAATTCTGCCTTAACTGAGTGTCACTCACTGAGTAGATAAAGACAGTATTACCTTATAAGATGACAGTTTTTCAAGTGTAACATTAGCAGTGGGATTTTTTCTCAAACAAAATCCTTTACAGAGCTCTGATGCATTGAATAGAATTGTTCTAGTGAAGCAGGCGTGGAGGTCCAGAATTCTGCTGTTCAATACCATCCGTTCTCGGTTCCCAGTGGCCTTGATGCCTCATCAGAGCTCTAGGACTCCTGGACCAGCGTTTGAAAACTACTAATCAGGATGGCTGTTTTGAATCAAATCTCTGATTTCTGATGCATTCAGCCTTTTGCTCTTCCCCTTCTTACCCCCTACTTGCTCTGGATCTAACTAAAAACTAAAGAGAAAAAAGCAAAGGTCAAAAACCCCAAACAAACAAAAAGCAAAACTCAAACCTGTGTTCTCATCTATGCAGAATGGCAGTGGACCAAAAAAAGATACAAGAATTAACCCCAAGTAGAAGCGACTTTTTGTTGAGGTTACAAGCAGGAGAGCTTCTTCCCTTTTGCACGTTAATTGCAACTTGGATTTATGGTCTGTGATATGGTGATCGATCAGTCGTCACTGCATTTTGTAGACAGTAGCAGCTGCAGATGTGGGTGCTGGGCTTGATGTGGTCCGGTGATTATGTCATTTCTGGCAAACTCCGCTCAGATGTGCTTTGAATGATTTAGTTGTTCTTCTCTTTGCTAAGCTGACGTGTACTCTGCCTCAGGCACGAATCATGATCAAGTTACTGAGCCATTTAGGGATCAGCATCCTCTGCAGCCATGGAAGGTTAAAGAGATATTCTCAGTGTCTTCATCCCTCCTGACCCCACTTTTCTACAGGAAGAGTGAAAATGAGAGGAGGAAAGGAGGCCAGAGAAAGGAGGAAAGGAGAGACACGTGATGTGAAGGAGGAGAGGGTGGAAGGCCCTGGTGGGATCTCAGTCGTCTCCGGTCATCACAGCACTCGAGGAGGATGGCTACAAATATGCATTTAAGACTCTTCTTTCTGGACCAGAATTTCCTGTTCAGCTAAGACTACGGCTGCACTAAGTATTTGGCAAATTTGCTGCAGGGTTACCCAGGAAACCTCCCCCATACCGATGTTCACTTGCTTCTCAGATCACAGGTCGCTTACCAGTGCAGGAAATATGAGCTCTCTGCTCAGTGACAGGGTCCTGGGTACTTCATAGGACCTATGAATCTTTCAGTCCAGCCGAGGACAGCACGCTACCAGGTTTTACCTTCCTCCTTCTCTACTCCTGAAAATCCGAGACCAGGACTTGGGCGCAGGTAGTTGAGTTAGGAGATGATCCCAGGAAACTCATTGAGGAAGTAACAACGTGAAACAGAAAATCCAATAATGGTGGATTAATCAGTGGGTTACTACTGTGGACAGTTGGGGCTCAATCCCCCTGAGACCCTCAAGAAATTATGTGTCCCATGAATTGGAGGCTGGGATATTGACCCACTAACTTCTGCCTCCCATTGGGAGAATCCGTCCAGCGGTGTCAACTCCACACTTCTGGTTATAACTGAGCGCAGCGAGGCAAGTTCTCTTGGTGTCAGAGAAAGCCCTTTGGCTGAGAAGAGGGACCTAGGAGCACTGGAGAGGTAGAAAGCTGTTGGCAGGTGAGGAATTGTCCACCCACACCTGCAGCTGATCTTGGCTGGGTCAAAGGGTATGGACTGAGGCATTAGCTGTGGCTGCTACAGTCTTGAACTGAGACTAAGGCCCAGCACTATTCCATAAATAATAGAGGATCAAGAAATACTTATTAAATTAAACAACATAAAAATATTTTAATCTAGACCAAAGCAGTTTAGGAATAGGTGATCAGTCTGCATGGGCAGAAGTTGTTAAAGAAAAGAAACAGAGAGAAAAGCACAGAGAAAGAGGAAAATAGGAACAGAAAGTGAATTTCTATAGGTTAGAAAAGATTTCTTCATTCAGAATATATTTACTGAGCATCTATTATGTTTCAGGTACTGTTCTAAGTTGCAGGGAAGAGAGCAGTGCATAAAAGATTGCAAAATTCTACATCCTTATGAAGTTTATATTCTAATAGGAGGGAGATAGACTGTTAGTAAGATAATCGAGTTAGGTTTGCAGTGTGCTTGATGATCAGGAGTGTCAGGGAGAAAAATATGACAGAAGAGGGGACTAGGAGGTGTGGGGCTGGAGAAGAGTTTCAGTTTTAATTAGGCCAGGCAAGGCAGGCCCCACTAGGAAGGTAACTGGAGGGGCTGAGGGAGCCCTGAGGTATCAAGGGGGGAGCATTCCAGGCAGAGGAACAGCAGGTACAAGCCTCCAAGGCAGGAACATGCCTGTGTGGGGAGGAAAAATAATTTTCCTCCTGCCCTTCTGAGTTCTTGGCTGAGACCACCGTAATAAAGCGTAGATTAACAAGAGAAAAATAAACAGAACCTGGAAAAAATGAGTAACTCATAAAGGTGACTTTAGAATTCAGGCTTAAACGCTACCTTAATAAGGAAATGGGAGGAGGGATGTAGGCCTCTTAGGGGAGAGTAAATGATTTTTAGGAAAGATGAGCGGGCTCTTGGAAGAATAGATGGGAGGTCTGAGAATTTGTGACAAAGACTGTCTGGGTGTGGTGTCGATCTCTAGTCTCCTCTACTGTGATGAAACTCCCCAAGAGGGGATTTCTGACAATTGAGTTCCTCTTGCAGAATGTATCTTCAGGCAGATAAGGGGCCTTCAGAGAAAATTTCTCCCTGCATTTGCATTTGTGTCTACAGCTCAAAATAATCAGTATACCAGAGTGGCATATTTTGGAGTGGCGTATCCTGAATTCCTGCAGTCATATTTTTGAGTGGCATATTCTGCTACACTTCACCTGGTAAGCTGAGTGAGCAGCAAAGAAGGCCCATATGGTTGAAGCAGCTGAGCGAGAGTGAGAATAGAATAGGGCCTTGTATGCCTCTTTAAAGATTTACATTTCTACTCTGAGTGCAATGGGAAACCATCCGGACATTTTGAACAGTGATGTGATGAGATTTAAAAAAGAAAGGGCAGAAATCATTGGACCTTACAGGGAGACAGCAAATGATTATGGGAACATGGCAGCATTTGTTAGCATCTCCTATCTTGGCCCCTTTACATCACTCTCCAAAAGGGGAACATTTTATACAGGCCTTGATCAATACCTACTTCCTGCCCAGCTGGAAGATCCGGAGGTACTGGCATGGATCTCTCCCACCAGCTTCTCTAAACATTTTTACTTTAAGAGGCATTTTTCAGACTAAAAGACAAAATAAACATGTTAACCTTTTATTAGGACACAGTGGAATGAATCTAGAGATTTCTCACGCTTGAAGAATCTTCAAAGATCTGTGAAGCATGCTCTTTGAATTCACCTCCCCTTTGCTTAGAAACCAACAATCTTTTGAAATTAGGTTGTCTTACATATTGGTTAAGCTTTTTGATTGTAAGAAATAGGAGCTAATTTAACTGACACGGTGTAGGGTGGCCCCTAGAGAAGCAGTAGTCGAAGAATTGGCCTTCAAAAGAGGTGGGAATCAGGGAATTCCGGGAGAATCAGGTGGCAGGAGTGAATCAGGAGTCTCAGAGGTACCACCATGACTGGACTGAATTAGCTCCAATCGCTTTTGTTTTATCCCCACCCTTGTAAAACTTCCCACAAAATTGACAGTCCTGGCAGATGGTCCTGCAAATGGCAGAGGCAAATGGCCTCCTCTGGGCCACATGCAGTGTGCAAGAGCAACACATGATGATCAACAGTTCCATAAAGGCAGCACATAATGAATGAGAGGCAAGCCTTTCAAAGGAAACCTGGGTACTTGTATTAGTCAGGATTCCCCAGAGAAACAGAGCCAATAGGATATGTAGAGATATGGATAGACAGATATACGAGGAGATTTCTTATAGGAATTGGTTTACACAGTTATGGGATATGGAGGCCAAGAAGTCCCGCAATCTGCCATCTGCAAGCTGAAGAACTAGGAAAGCTGGTGATGTAATTCAGTCTGGATCTGAAGGCCTGAGAATCAGAGGGCCATAGTCTAAGTCCTGGTCTGCTTCTGAGAGCCTGAGAACCGGGAGTGAAATTGTCTAAGGGCAGGAGAGGATTGATGTCTCAGCTAGAGCAGAGAAAGAACATTCACAGTTCCTCCACCTTTTTGATCTACTTGGGCCCTGAGTAGATTGGATGATGCCCACCCACAACGGTGAGGGCCATCTGCTTTACTCAGTTCACCAGTTCAAATGTTAATGTCTTCCAGAAACACGCTCACTGACACACTCAGAAATAATGTTTTATCAGCATCCCTTAGTCCATAAAATTAACCATCACAGTACTGTCACCAAACAAATATGAAATAGATGTTGAGTAGGCCCAAACAACAATGTTCCCTGTAGTCGATGTCTGCACTAATGCAGTAGTCACTAGCTACCTGTGGCTATTTAAATATAAGTTTAAGTAAATTTAAATATTTAATTTAAGTAAAATTAAAGAAGATCAAAAATTTAGTTCCTTCGCTAGCCACATTTCAAATGTTCAATAGCCACATGTGGCTACTGGCTTCTGTATTGACAACTCATATATAGAACATTTTATTGCCATAGAAAGTTCTTTTAGACAGCACCATTATATAAAGTAATAGTAATAAATGTACAGAAATTATTTTAATTGGCCAGGGACTTTATACCAATTTTTTAATACACTCTCACTGTCATGACATTATATTTAACTCCTGTTTCAGCTTTGTGATGTAGATAGAGAGTATATTATTATTTCTACATTATAGGTGAGGAAATTGAGGCCAAGAAAGGATAAGCAACTGGCGGTAAAGATCACCCAGTCAGAACAAGGTCACAGAGCCAGTGCTAGGACAGGGGCTTGCAGCCTCCCAGCGCAGGGTCCCTCATACCAGTCATAACCTAGGAGCCCAGCTAATGTATGATTTGGTGTAAAGCTTCTTCTCAGGAACAAGCATTTTGGTTGTCACAATTCAAGTCTTTATAAATTTCCCCATCAAGGAAACAACCATGGAACCCTGGGAAGTTATCTCTTTTCGGGCTTTTAAAGGCTCCTTTATCAAAGGGAACTATATACCCATGACATAAATATGAAGATAGATTGACAGATAGGAAATACTTTATCACAGGCCAATGAAAAAATTGGGGGAAAGGAATTGTCTCAGACTGTTCTTCCAAAGTGGCGTGGATCTTGGATGTGTGCTGTCCCAGAGCATGCACTAGGACGTGTCACCCCGGCATCGGGGTCTTGTGACTGGTAGGAGCAGGCAGTTTCCCAGGGGTGTGATTTAAGGTGGAGCTTGAGGTTTATAAAGCTCAAGCTCTTATCACCACACTGCAGAACCTTTCTAATGCAATTATAAAGACATTAGACTCATTTCTATAAGCTGTACATAAAATCAGGCCCACTGATTTGTGGGAGCTGGGGCAAGGCTGTAAGTGGAGTCTCATTTCCCATGTCTAAATGTTTCAAAGTTATAAATCAAGATAGGCCCATGGGCCAGGTGAGTGGCTCCTCTCAGATCTCCTTGGAGACCCACAGGTGAAAGGAACCTCATCCTCCTGGACCAGCCCTGCTGCCTGCGAGTCTGAGTGGTAACCACATCTGCTGGGTCAGGGAAGGTGGGGGCTTGGCCTGAGCCTGTGGTCCTTGGTGGGATCCGAAGCTTCTGAATCTGGGATGGACTGATTCGGTCATGCGTCTCACGGAGCCAGAGCACAGTTCCCCTTCTCCACATGTCACTTTTCTGATTAAAGACTTCTAGACAGTTCCAAGCAGCTTTCAAACAACACAGCTCTGGAACAAATGGGAGGGAAGAAACTTAGTTATGTTGGAAATAGACCTGTCCAGACACCCACTTCGGGTCATTGGGAATTCGCGGCAGGGGCTGCCTTTCCTGTGCCCCTCTGTGCTTTCCTAGCCCCCTGTACACACTCAGCAGCTCTCAGGCCAGCCTCTTGCAGCTGCTGCACCTAGTTTAGCTTGTCCCACGTCCCTCTCCTGTAAGCTCTTTTGCTCAGTAAACTACTGAACTTTCAGAACATTTTATTAGAAGAATAAAAAACAAAACAAAACAAAGCAAAGCAAACAAAATACAAATTTTGCTGTTTTTATTGTATAGCACCCTCTAAAGCAGAGGACTTGGTGGAGGGACCTCTTCAGCCCTCTTTAGGTCCAAGGGCTGAATACTCAGAAACTGTTTCATTACTTTGTAATCATACTGTAGGACAGTTTATTCCATCTATGACTTTTTTTATAGTAAATTCTATTTAGTTAGTTTTAAAATACACAGCTCTATTTTTGTTAAAATGGTGCCATATCTTCACCTGAAGGAGTCCACACCTACGCCATTAAGTTATATTCTGGACAATAGTCAGTGCACCTCTGATCACTATTTGTCAGTAGCTCAACCCAACTGTAGGCAACATAGCAAAGAGGAGAGGAGCGGCAGCCCCTTAAGTAGGAGGCTTGTGGCTGAACCATAGTTCTGGCAGATGCCAGCGCACTGAGGTTGATTTTTTCTACTTCATGCATGGCCCTGGACACCGTTCCCCACATCCGCTTTAGGATAATTTAAAGTTCAGCTGTTCAGTAGGGGTGATCTTAGAGACCATGGGGTCTACCACTGCATTTTTCAGATGAAGTAAGTGAAACCTGAAGGTCATCCAGCTAGATAGTGGCAATTTGAACTCTCTATCAGATTGTCTGATGCTGAGTGTCTTAGTCAGCTCAGACTGCTATAGAAAAATGCTACAGGCTGGGTGGCTTAAGAACACACACTGATTTCTCAGAGTTCTGAAGGCTGAGAGCTCTGAGATCAGGAGGCCGGCACAGTTGGGTTCTGGTGAGGGCCCTCCTCCTGGCTTACAGACGGCCACCTTCTTACTATGTCCTCAAGTGGTAGAGAGAGAGGGACCTCTGGTCTCTTCCTCTTCTTATAAGCACACTAATCCCATCATGAGGGCTGCACCCTTATGACCTCATCTAAACCTAATTGCCTCCCAACTGCCCCACCTGAAAATACTATCACATTGGGGATTAGGGATTCAACATTTGAAATTTGGGGAGATACAAATATTCAGTCCATAAAACCACGTCAGTTTTCACTCGAGTCTACTGCAAAGCTAGACTCAATATGCCCTCACCCAATGTCCTTTGAATACCAACTTCTAATGAAAGACTTTATAATTTTGCAAGCTCCATAATAATTTTTTGAATTATAAGCACAATATATACTTACAGTAGAAAAAAAACTAAGGAAAATAAAACTTACCTATAATCCCACCAGCTAGAGACTGACAGTTGGTTTATTTTCTTCTGAATTCGTATGTGTGTATGTACATATACACCATCTCTAAATAACATTTTAAAAACAAAATTTGATTCATGCTATAGAGTTTTGTGGGGGTTTTTTGAGGAAGATTAGCCCCGAGCTAAGATCTGCTGCCAATCCTCCTCTTTTTGCTGAGGAAGACTGGTCCTGAGCTAACATCTGTGCCCATCTTCCTCTACTTTATATGTGGGATGCCTTCCACACCATGGCTTGCCAAGTGGTGCTATGTCCACACCTGGGATCTGAACCAGGGAACCCCTGGCCACCAAAGCAGAACATGAGAACTTAATTGCTGTGCCACCGGGCTGGCTCCTAGAGTTTTTTAAATTCTACTTTTTTACTTTCTGTAATAATGAGCCTTTCATCTTCTCTTAAAAAATATTTCTGGGGAGTGACGTCAGCAACATGTGGAGTGAGCTGTTCCCTTTATCTGTCCCCCTTCAAGCTGCAACTAAACGGATAGTCATTGATCAATGGAGGATACCCACACAGCACAACAGGATGCCTGAGAGAACCACACAGCGATACATCTGAAGGTGGATGGACTACCCCCAGGGAGGTGGTGGAGACAGCTGAGAACTTTCCTGCCCACTGGCAGCTCTGTACACATGCATGACTGCTGTCCTGGCTGGCACAAGCACCCAAGTACCTCTGCTGCCCTGAGTGTGGGAGCATGCCTCGACATGACTGTGGGAACAGGTGATGGCAGCCCTAAGCCCCTGCATGATGGCCAGTGCAACTATAGAGGAGGCAGCAGCTGATCTACCTGCCCAGGTGAATACTCTCCCAGCTGGTGCAAGCGCCCATAATGCCTCACAACTTCCAGCAGATGGGATGGGATCTGAAACAGCTTCTGCTTCCCCCTAGTGGTAGCAGGTGGAATCTGTGACCTGATACTACCACAGATACCCTGGCAAAAGATTAGTTCATCAAAAACCATGAGAAACTATAACAAAAATTCAGAGCAGGAGAATGAAAATTCTCCAGAAGCTAACCCTGAAGTCACAGAAATTTACGATGTAAATGACAGAGAATTCAAAATGACTATCATAAAGAAACTCAATACAAGAAAATTAAGAGAGACAGTTCAATGAGCTCAGAAATAAAATTAATGAGAAGAAGGAATACTTCACCAAAGAGATTGAAACTATATATATATATAAAGAAAAACCAAGCAGAAATTCTGGGTACGAAGAACACAATTAATGAAATAATGTATAATCTAGAATCCTTAAACAACAGAGCTGGGGGGCTGGCCCAGTGGTGCAGCAGTCAAGTTTGTCTGTTCTGCTTTGGTGGCCTGGGGTTAACCAGTTCGGATCCCAGGTGTGGACATGGCACCACTTGGCAAACCATACAGTGCTAGACATCTCACATATAAAGTGGAAGAAGATGGGCACGGATGTTAGCTCAGGGCTAATCTTCCTCAGGAAAAAAAAAAAAAGAGAGAAAAGAAAAAGAAAAAAATAGAGCTGGTGCTATGGAGGAAAAAATTAGTTATTTAGAAGATAGAAATATAAAAAATGCTTCAGGTGGAGGAATGGAAAGAATTAAGATTTACAAAAAATGAAGAAATTATTCAAGAAATATCTGACTCAACTAGGAAAAGCAACATAAGGATTATAGGTGTTTCAGAGAGAGAAGACAGGGAGAAAGGAGCAGAGAGCTTGTTCAAAGAAATTATAACTGAGAATTACCCAAACCTGGGAAAGAAACCAGATTTACAAGTACATGAAGCCATAGAACTCCTAATTATATCAATGCTAAAAGACATTCTTCAAGGCATATAATAGTAAAACTGGCAAAAGTCAGTGAAAAGAAAAGAATATTAAGGGCAGCAAGGCAGAAGAAAATAACCTACAAAGGAATACCTATCAGGCTTTCAGTGGATTTCCCAGCAGAAACCTTACAGAGTAGGAGAGAATGGAATGATATATTCAAAATACTGAAAGACAAAAACTTTCAGCTAAGAATACTCTATCCAGTGAAAGTATCTTTCAGATATGATGGAGAAATGAAATCTTTCTCAGGTAAACAACAGTTGAGGGAGTTCCTTGCCACTAGAGCTCCCTACAAGAAATGATCGGGGATATACTCATACCTGACACAAAAAGGCAAAGATCTACAAAGACTTGAGCAAGGAGATAAATAGACAGACAAAATCAGAAAACTACAGCTCTCTTTCATAACAGAGAAGCAAATTCTTATTATAACTTAAAAGATAAAGGGAAGGAAAGCACCAAAAGCAACTATAGACACTTCAATTTAGTTGCAAACTCACAATACAAAACCAAATAATTTGTAACAACAATAATTCAGATGGCCAACAGACACATAAAAAGATGTTCAAGATAACTAATTATTAGGGAAATGCAAATCTAAACCAAAATGAGATATCATCTTACACCAGTCAGAATGGCTATAATTACCAAGACAAAAAATAACAAATGTTGGAGAAGATGTGGAGAAAAGGGAACCCTCATACATTGCTGGTAGAAATGCAAACTGGTGCAGCCACTATGGAAAACAGTATGGAGATGTCTTAAAAAATTAAAAATAGAAATATCATATGACTCAGCTATCCCTCTACTGGGCATTTATCCAAGGAACATGAAATCAAAAATCCAAAGATACTTATACACCCCTATGTTCATTGCAGCATTACTCACAGTAGCCAAGATGTTGAAGCGACCCAAGTGCCCATCAATGTATGAATGGATAAAGAAGATGTGGTATATATATACAATGGAATACTATTCAGCCACAAAAGGAGACAAAATCATCCCATTTGCAACAACATGGATAGACCTTGAGCATATTGTGTTAAGCAAAATAAGCCAGACAGAGAAAGACAAACACCATGTGATTTCATTCATATGTGGAAGATAAACTAACACATGGCCAAAGAGAACAGTTTAGTGGTTACCAGCGGGGAGGGAGGTGGGTGATGGGCAAAGGGGTTAAAAGGGCAAATATATATGATTATGGATAAAAATTAGACTATTGGTGGTGAGCACAATGCAGTCTATACAGAAATTGATAAATAATAATGTATACCTGAAATTTCACAATGTTATAAACCATTATAACCTCAATAAAATAAAAAAATTGTATGCTATTACAGAACAACAAAACAATATTTATTTCCTCACTTTTTAATGTTTTTGACTATCTGAATCATGTATTGCTTTTAATTCTCTCAGTTTTTAATTTCTAATTTTTAAAATGCATTTCAAAAATTGTATTTTTGTAATTATCAAGTCAAGAAAGAAATACTATCTTTTCATTCTACCTTTGGTAGATGAAGAACTTAGCACATCTTTCCTTTTGCTATCCCTTCCTTCATGACAAAACCTTGGTTTTGAATGCTGATTATTACTCTTTTTTACAAAATGAATATATGGACATAGGAAATTATTATGCATGTAAACCATGCATTTTGTCTCACAAGATTTAAGTTGGTAATTTGTCTACATTACACTAATTGTTTCCACAAGGTAGAAATACGAGGATTGGCTTGGATCCTGGATCTCAGCATCCTCAATCAGCCCCCAATGTTCTTGCAGGTTCTTGAGAGAACTCTCCCTGTTATTACTCTAAAGCTTTAGATTCCAATACCCGTGGAGAATCTTGGCTCTAGGCTAGACCACAGGGAGCTCAGACCCTTTTTTGCCCCCTGCTCTATAGCCTTGTCAGGAACAGTCCTCCTTTGATTGATTCCAGGCCAACACCATAGAAAGATGAATCTTTCAGGAAGAGCATCAAAGAAAGAACACTTCTCCCTGATGTCTAGGGCTCTTGATCCCTGCCAACTACCTCAAACTTCTTTCTTTTCTGCTGGGCCCTGACCTTGTTTCTGCTTGAGCAAGATACATGAATTCAGAACATAGATTCTCAAACCATGTGCTGCATTACATTGTCGTACTGTGAGCCTTTGACTTGTTTTTGCTACAACTGCAGATATGTCTTGAAAGGATGCTGTTTGTTGGGTGAATCACTGAGCTAAGCAGGTCTGATAATGGGCTGTAGAGTAGGGCTCCATGCTAGAAATTAGGGTCATGAATGGTAGCACCTGGTCAAGTTGGTGCCAAAGAAGAATTCGACATTTAGTGGAACATGTGAAGACTTTGCCTCTGACAATGTGGTCCTGGCTGGGAAGAGGGTTATTTTAAAAAGCAACACAATATTGAAGCATGACCATGTGACCAGTGCTATAGCTAGATGCTTTGAAAGAGTGTGAGACATTATTCTCTGATAGTTTGTGCGTTATAATTATTCCTGGCTTGTTTAGTGTTCGTGTTTTTTGAGTGCCCAAAATTACAGCATTGAAAAAATGTGCCACTAAAATGAAAATTGGGAACTACTGATCTGGAACCTTTCTACTGTTACCAGTCAGAGACCATAGCCAAGACTTCCTATTGTCTGGGGAAAGGGATGGGCAGAGAAAAAAGCCAACCGAAAGAGAAAAAACAAAAATATTTTATGGTTTCAGCTTTGCTAGCATACCAGTCAATCCATGCCAGCTGTTCTGGTTCCATCACCTTCAAACTCTACAGGGAGAGCTCTTTCATCAATAGGTTAATTGTGATACTAAAATTTCCATATTTTGGAAAAACATTCACTTACCTACCATGCAAATTGCCTTCTTCCTTAGAGTTTCTGATGTGGAACCAGAAGCATAAGAACTTTTCTGAGGAGATTTCCTTCTTTTATTGACCACCACATATATTTATAATTTCCCAATTAATTTTTTTAAACTCCATTAACTCCTGTGTTCTTGGATTCCCAATATTCAATTAATTGTGGACTCTCCCCAGCAACACAATTTAACTCCCTTTTGAGTGGCAGAGTGCCCCACATTTATCGTGACCTTGCATTTCCCAATGCCAAACTTTCTGCTTATTTCTGTATGTCTCCAGACCAGCAAACTTGCAAGGTCTTCTTATCACTGGTTTTGCTCTTTATGTATCTCAAGAGCATGCCCTGAGGGCCCAGGAAAAAGTGACATATCTTCTCCCATACTCTCCAAAGTCTTGCTTTTCCTAAAATACCCAGACCCTGGATAAGGTTGCTACTCTGGCGCTCTGATGGAACAGAACCTTTCCATTCTTATTTACAGAAGTACCTGGCCTTTGTTTCCTTTGAGTAACATGCCATTCTCTTAGCTCCATCTGAGGAACAGATTATAGAGGAAGAAAGGATCTAGAATATTGGCCACCCACCACTGCCAGACATTATCAGGTAAAAAACCTGCCCACCAAAACTCTGGACCCTGATATGCAAGTGTAACCAGTTCTGTATGACAAGTCCTGGCCACAAAGAAGTTTCCCACAGGCCCTGAAATTGGCTTCCTTGATTTCTAGTGGTGTAGGATAAGCAAGCCATAGATTATGCTTCTCAATTATTTTCATTGATCAGATAGCTGGTAACAAAAAATTCCTTTTCAATTCTATAGTTTTAGAATCTCAACAAAGACTCCCTTGGCGCTAGTAATGAGTCTCCATGGTATTTTGGCTTGCCTGTAGTAAAAGTAATTAAGTCATTTACCCAACATTTGTGGTCTCATTATTTTTAACTATTTACATTATGCATAGTTATCTAGGTAACTATTTGTTTTGCTGCTCTCTTTGCTCACTTAGAAGTCTGCACATAATTCTTTCCCAGAGTATGGAAAATTATTGTTTGATATTCTTAGTTTTCAATGTTGTGATTCAGTGCCTTTCTTTTTTTTAACCTTCTTAGGCAACTTGTGAGCAAGGAAATCACGAACTGTGAGCCACCTGCCATCGTAATTTGACATCTGGTCTCACGGTTTTCAAGCTCCTCCACTTCAAAGCACTCTTACAAGTGAATGATTGTCATTAAATGGGCCTGTGATTGAAAGGCATTTAGATGACTACGCTTAAAAGAATCAAGACATCCTTAATACATGTGACTTGATTGAAAACCAAATAAAACAACCCTTTCAGCATCAGGCTATATTTTCCATAGCTAGGGAGTCTGGGAAAAAATTATATAATTCATTTTTGTAGGTAGTTTGATAGCTACTCCAATAGGGCAAGTAATTTGAATGAACAAATAATAACCAGCTGCAATTTAAACCCTACTTTCTCTAAAGATAACTCAAGAGATGACTTTCTTCTTTAGTCCTGGGTCTGAGGTCGTTTCTACACTAGAGAGAAGATGAGGTCTATTCAGATCATTAATACAAGTAATTTCTCATCAAAGTGTAGCAGTCTATTTTCAATTACCCATTGGGGAAAAGAGGCTCAAGGAAACAGCAATAATTTGGATATGTGTTTTAACCAAAAGTTGCAACTTATTTTCAGAACTACCTTAAAAGCTATTTGTTGCTGTGAAATAAATCTTTCTTCCATTTTCCCCTCTTCTTTTGGATCTGCTAAGGAGCAGTGAGATAGACCAAATGTAAACAGCAAAAATGAGAACAAAGGAGATTGAGAGATAAAAGAAATCTGGTTTTCTTTGCATTCTTTAGAAAGCAGAGTGGTTCCTGGCATAGAGTAGATATTCAATAAATTTTTGTCAAATTAAATGTATAACCTGAATATTCAGAATATGAGTTTAGATACTTTGACTTGCCTGAACACAGGAGCTTTCCTCTTAGAAAATTCGGTCAGCTAGAGGAAAAAACTTTAAGTGCCTTGAAAAAAAATAACTGGGAGAGTGACATCAGCATCATGGCATAGTGAGATCTTCCCCTCGCCTCTCCCCTCTGAGATACAACGAAAAGGACATTCATACACCAACAAAGGACATATACACATCACAAAATTCGTCTGAGAAACCCACATAGCCATATGCCTGAAGGTGGTGGTGGGGCTGAATCCTCTGGAGGAAGTGGAACCTCATCTGCAAGAGCTCCTTGGAGAGAGATGGACCACAGCAGCAGGAAGTGCTCAGGTGAAAAGGGCACCCCATCCCCGCCCAGTACTCCAGCCACAGAATCATCTGGAGCACAGTGCAGAGAGCATGGCAGTGGTGGTGGGGAAAGTGTGCAGGTGAGGAGAGGTACCCCATCCCCCCCCCCAGCATTCCAGCCCCACTATCACCTGGTGCATCGAGTGATGAGTGAGGGCATGGCAGCTGGGAAATGGGAAAGTGCACAGTCCTGCAATTGCTGAGAGCTCTGTACAGAGAGACCAGTGGCGGCTGGGGGAAGTGCTGAGGAAGGAGAGTACTCCTCCTGCTGCCCAGTGCTCCAGATCTGCCATTGATCAGTCGCTTAGAGAGAAAAGCAGTCAGTGGCCAGAACTGGGGAGCCCCTGTTCATGCAGGGTCCAGAATACACAGTGCCTGATCCCAACCCAGTGGCCATATGTGGCAGCTGCAACCAGATAAGAACAGCATGAGGAAGCAAAGATCCACCCCATCAAGCAGTATGAGTAGGTATATTAAATTTCCAGATCAGAAGGAAAGTGACAAGTACCCAGAAACCTACCCTGAAGGCACAGAAATCCACAAGCTAAGTGTCAAAGAATTCAAAACAGCTATCATAACAACAAAACAAGAGTGATGTCAGAATCATGGTGGAGTGAACTTGCCTGGGACTCTCTCCCCTCCAACATACAACAAAAAGGGGCATCCATACTCCAACAGAGGACATCCTAACACAACACAAAAATGTTGGAGAGACACACAGCCACAAGATGGAGGGTGGAGAGGCTGGAGCCCCCATCAGAGGAGCTGGAACCAGGTAAGAGAGAACTTCATTCCCTCCCCTAAAGACTGCAATTGTGACTGTGGGAGGTTCTGTGAGGGAAGGAATGGAGGAGGGGTCGCTCATCTGCTGGCTTACCAAGGACTCCCTAGGGCCCTTGCAGCCTAGAGAGAAGCCCTCTAATGGGGCAAAAGCTTTCATGAGGGATGACCTCATCAAACCAACACCCCAGGAGACCAGATAGTGAGAGCAGAGCAAGAAAGCCTGGAGTGCATGCAGGAGAAAGTGCCCCTCCTCCCACTTGCCCTATGCCGCCCCACTTCCTGGGATCTCCGCTGAAGGCAGAGGGCTCAGAATACATGGTTCTCGACCCCCATCCAGTGGCAGTAGGTCATAACTGCAACCAAATAATATCAGAATGTGTCAGGCCCAACCTACCTCTAGCAACATCAGACACTACATCAAATCTACAGGCCAGACATAAAATGACAAGCACCCAGAAATCAGTCCTGAGGACACAGAAATATGTAAACTAAATGACAATGAATTCAAAATAGCTATCATCATAAAACTCAATGAGGTAAAAGAGAATTTAGAGAAACAATTCAACAAGTTCAGGAGCTACTTCACAAAGGAGATTGAAACTATGAAGAAGAATCAATCAGAAATATTAGAGAAGAAAGACACAATGGAAGAGATAAAACGAAATGTGGATTCCCTGAACACTTGAGTGGACATCATAGAGGAGTGCATCAGCATAATCGAAGATAGACATGTTGAAATGCTCCAGACAGAGGAGGAGAGAGAACTAAGACTAAAAAGAAATGAAGAAAGTCTCCGAGAAATATCCGACTCAATGAGGAAATGCAACATAAGAATTATAGGCATTCAAGAAGGAGAATGGAGCTGAAAGCATGTTTACAGAAATAATAGCAGAAAACTTCCCAAGCCTTGATAAAGAGAGGGAAATCTGTGTGGAAGAGACTTCCAGATCTCCTAGATTTGTCAATGTGAAAAGATCTAGTGCAAGGCATATAGTAGTAAAACTGGCAAAAATGAATGACAAAGAAAGAATACTCAGGGCAGCAAGGCAGAAGAAAATGATCTACAAAGGAATTCCTATCAGGCTTTCAGTGGATTTCTCTGCAGGAACCTTACAAACTAGGAGAGAATGGAACAACACATTCAAATCATTAAAAGACAAAAACCTTCAGCCAAGAATACTCTATCTAGCAAAAATATCCTTCAGATATGAGGGAGAAATTAAAACTTTCCCAGAGAAACAAAAGCTAAGGGACTTTGTAGCTATGAGACCTTCTCTACAAGAAATCCTCAAGAAGGTCCTCATACCTGAAAAAGACAAAAGGGGGAAAGGAGTCACAAAACACAGAGTAAGGAGATAAATAGGTAGACAGAATCAGAATAGGATAGTAAATATTCAACTATAACATTAAGCTAAAGGGAAGGAAAACACCAATAACAAAAAGATAATCTTGTCATTTTAACCAGAAACTTGCAAGACAAAATGGAAAAAGATCTGAAAAAAACAACTTAGGAGGGGAGGCGGAAAGGAATTGACTTGGTTTAGACTAAGGAAATGAGGCCATCAGAAAATGGACTATCTTATACACGAGATTCTGAATACAAACCTCAGGGTAACCACTAAACAAAAAAGCAGAACAGAGACACAAATAATAAATAAGGAGAAAGCAAAGAAACACATCATAAAAACTACATAATTCAATGGGTATACCAAGACACACAGGACGAGAAACAAAGGAAATGTAGGAAAACCAGAAAATGAGTGATAAAATGACAGCATTAAGCCCTCATACGTCAATAATCACCCTAAACGTAAATGGATTTAATTCTCCAATAAAAAGACACAGAGTGGCAAGATGGATTAAAGTACAAGACCCAATAGTATGCTGCCTCCAGGAAACACGTCTCAGCTCCAATGACAAACAGGCTCAGAGTGAAGGGGCGGAAGATGATACTCCAAGCTAATGGCAAACAAAAGAAAGCAGGTGTTGCAATAGTTAGAGCAGACAAAGTAGACTTCAACATAAGACAGGTAAAGAGAGAGCACGAGGAGAAATATATAATGATCAAAGGGACACTCCATCAAGAAGAAATAATGCTTATAAATATCTATGCACCCAACACAGGAGCACCAAAGTTCATAAAGCAACTACTAACAAACCTAAAAGAAGATATTAATAATAACACAATAATAGTAGGGGACCTCCACACTCCACTCACATCAACGGATAGGTCATCCAGACAGAAAATCAATAAGGAAACAGTAGAATTAAATGAAAAGCTAAACCATTTGGACTTACTGGACATATATAGAACACTCCATCCCAAAACAGCAGAATGCACATTTTTCTCAAGTGTGCATGGAACATTCTGAAGGATAGACCATATGCTGGGAAACAAGGCAAGCCTCAATAAATTTAAGACAATTGAAATAATAATGAACATCTTTTCTGATCATAATGCTATAAAGCTAGAAATTATTTACAAGAAAAAAGTGGTGAAAGGGACAAAGATGTGGAGACTAAACAATATGCTATTGAACAAACAGTGGATCATTGAAGAAATTAAGAGAGAAATCAAAAAATATCTGGTGACAAATGAAGATGATAACATACCATACCAGCTCATATGGGATTCAACAAAAGCTGTATTAAGAGGGAAATTCATCGCAATACAGGCACACCTTAAGAAACAAGAACAGTCCCAAATAAGCAACCTCAAATTACACCTAACTGAACTAGAAAAAGAACAACAAACAAAGCCCAAAGTCAGCAGAAGCAGAGAAATAATAAAAATCAGAGCAGAAATAAATGCTACTAAAAAAAAAGGCAGTATAAAAGATAAATGAAACAAAGAGCTGGTTCTTTGAGAAGATAAATAAAATTGACAAACCCCTAGCTAGACTTACAAATGAAAAAAGAGAGAAAGTTCACATAAACAAAATCAGAAATGAAAGACGAGAAATAACAGACAGCACAGAAACGCAGCAGATTACAAGAGAATACTACAAAAAACTATATGCGAACAAAATAGATAATCTGAAGAAAAGGATAAATTCTTAGACTCTTACAACCTCCCAAAGCTGAATCAAGAAGAAACAGACAATCTGAATAGACTAATAACAAGGAAAGAGATTGAAACAGTAATCAAAAACATCCCAAAGAATAAAACTCAAGGACCAGATGGCTTCCCTGGGGAATTCTACAAAACTTTGAGAGAGGATTTAATACCCATCTTTCTCAGGCTATTCCAAAAAATTAGGGAAGATGGAACACTTCCTAACACGTTCTACAAGGCTAACATCACTCTGATACCAAAGCCTTACAAGGACAGCACAAAAAAGGAAAACTACAGGCCAATATCACTGATGAACATAGATGCAAAAATCCTCAACAAAACTTTGGCAACCCGAATTCAACAATACATCAAAAGGATCATACATCATGATCAAGTGGGATTTATACCAGGGACACAGGGATAGTTCAACATCCACAAATAAATCAATGTGATACACGACATCAACAAACTGAGGAATAAAACCACATGATCATCTCAATAGACACAGAGAAAGCATTTTACAAGATCCAACAGGCATTTATGATAAAAATCCTTAACAAAATGGGGATAGAGGGAAATTACCTCAACATAATAAAGGCCATATATGAGAAACTCACAGCTAACATCATACTCAGTGGGCAAAAACTGAACACCATCCCCTTGAGAACAGGAAAAAGACAAGGATGCCCACTATCACCACTCTTATTCAACATAGTGCTGGAGTCTTTGGCCAGAGCAATTAGGCAAGTGAAAGGAATAAAAGCAATCCAAATAGAGAGTGAAGAAGTGAAACTCTTGCTGTTTGCAGATGACATTATCCTATATATAGAAACCCCCAAAGAATCCTTCAGTAAACTAATAGAAATAATTAACAACTACCATAAAGTTGCAGGGTACAAAATCAACTTACAAAAATCAGTTGCTTTTCTCTATTCCAACAACGAACTTACAGACAGAGAACTCAAGAATACAGTTCCATTTGCAATTGAAAGTAAAAGAATAAAGTACCTGGAAATAAATTTAACCAAGGAGGTGAAGGACTTATACAACGAAAACTATAAGACATTACTGAAAGAAAATGATAATGACAAAAAGAGATGGAAAGAGATTCCATATATATGAATTGGAAGAATAAACATAGTTAAAATGTCTGTACTACCCAAAGCAATCTAAAGATTCAATGCAATCCCAATAAGAATGCCAATGACATTCTTCATGGAAATAGAGCAAAGAATCCTAAAATTCATATGGAGCCAAAGACCCCGAATTGCTAAGGCAATCCTGAGAAAAAGCACAAAGCTGGAGGTATCACAATCCCTGACTTCACAATGTACTACAAAGCCATAGTGATCAAAATGGCATGGTATTGGAACAAACACAGGCACACAGATCAATGGAACAGAACTGAAAGCCCAGAAATAAAACCACACATCTATGGACAGCTAATCTTCGACAAGAGTGCCAAGAACATACAATGGAGAAAAGATAGTCTCTTCAATAAATGGTATTAGGAAAACTGGACAACCACATGCAAAAGAATGAAGGTAGAATATTATCTCATGCCATACACAAAAATAAACTCAAAATGGATCAAAGACTTGAAGATAAGTCCTGAAACTAAAAAACTTCTGGAAGATAATATAGGTAGTACACTCTTTGACAATGAACTCAAAAGGATCTTTTCAAATACCACGTCTTCTTAGACAAGGGAAACAAAAGAAAAATAAACAAGTGGTAGTTCTTCAGACTAAAGAGCCTCTGCAAGGCAAAAGAAACTAGAATTAAAACAAAGAGACAATCCACAAATTGGGAGAAAATATTTGCAAATCATATATCTGACAAGGGGGTAATCTCCATAATATATAATATTATAATATATAAGGAACTCACACAACTGAACAGTAAAAAACAAACAACCTGATCAAAAAATGAGCAGAGGATATGAACAGACATTTTTCCAAAGAAGATATATAGATGGCCAAAAGGCACATGAAAAGATGCTCAACATCAGTAATCATCAGGGAAATGCAAATCAAAACTACACTAAGATACCACCTTACACCAGTTAAAATGGCTATAATCACTAAGACTAAAAATAACAAATGTTGGAGAGGATGTGGAGAAAAGGAAACCCTCATACACTCCTGGTGGGAATCCAAACTGGTGCAGCCACTATGGAAAACGGTATGGAGATTCCTCAAAACACTAAAAATAGAACTACCATAGGACCCAGCTATCCCACTACTGGGTATCTACCCAAACAATTTGAAATCAACAATCCAAAGTAACATACGCACCCCTATGTTCATTGCAGCACTATTCACAATAGCCAAGGCATGTGCCCATCCAACCAATACAAGTGCCCATCGACTGATGATTTGATAAAGAAGATGTGGTATATATACACAATGGAATACTACTCAGCCATAAAAAAGACAAATTCATGCCACTTGCAATAACATGGAAGGACCTGGAGGGAATTATTCAAAGATAAATAAGCCAGAGTGAGAAAGACAAACATCAGATGATTTCACTTATATGTGCAGTATAAACAAACACATGGACAAAGAAAACAGTTCAGTGGTTACCAGGGGAAGGGGGTTGAGGGTGGGCACAGGAGGAGAGGGGGAGAACTTATGTGGTGACAGACAAGAAATAATGTAAAACTGAAATCTCACATCAATGTAAACTATTATGAACCCAATAAAAAAAACTCAACGAATTACAAGAAAACACAGAAAGACAAATTAACATATTCAGGAGCTTCTTCACAAAGGAGATTGAAACCATAAAGAAGAATCAATCAGAATTGTTGGAGATGAAAACCACAATAGATGAAACAAGGGAAAATCTGGATTCCCTAAACAACAGAGCTGACAATATGGAGGACAGAATAGCCAGTTAGAAGATAATACTATAGAAATGCTTCAGAGGGAGGAGAAGAGAGAACTAAGACTAAAAAGAAATGAAGAAGCTCTCAGAGAAATATATGACTTAATCAGGAAATTCAACAAAAGGATTATAGGTATTCCGGAGAAGGAGAATGGAGCAGAAAGCTTGTTCAAAGAAATAATAGCTGAGGGGCCGGCTCCATGGCCGAGTGGTTAAGTTCGCATGCTCTGCTGCGGCGGCCCAGGGTTCGGATCCTGGGTGCGGACATGGCGCTGCTCGTCAGGCCATGTTGAGGTAGCGTCCCACATCCCACAACTAGAAGGACCAGCAGCTAAGATATGCAACTGTGTATGGGCGGGGGGGGGGGGGTGGGGGGGAAAAAAGGAAAAAAAAAAAAGATGGGAAAAGGTTGTTAGCCCAGGTGCCAATCCTTAAAACAGAAAAAAAAAAAAAAAAAGAATAGCTGAGAACTTCTCAAACCTGGGGAAGGAGCTGGAGATCAATGTGAAAGAGGCCTCCAGATCTCCTAACTTTTTCAGTGTAAAAAGACCCACTCCAAGGCATATAGTAGTGAAACTGGTAACAGACAAGGACAAAGAAAATATACTACGGGCAGCAAGGCAGAAGAAAATAACTTACAAAGGAACCCTTATGAGGCTTTCAGTGGATTTCTTGGCAGAAACATTACAGGCTAGGAGAGAGTGGAATGATATATTCAAAATACTGAAAGACAAAAACTTTCAGCCAACATTACTCTATCCAGTGAAAATCTCCTTCCGAAATGACAGAGAAATAAAAACTTTCCCAGATAAACAAAAGCTAAGGGAGTTCATTATCACAAGACATCCCCTACAAGAAATCCTCAAGAAGGCCCTCATACCCGAAAAGAAAAATAGGAAAGGGGCTACAAAGCCCTGAGCAAGGAGATGAACAGGTAGGCAATAATCAGAAAACGGCAGTTCTCTATCAGATTAGGTTAGTAAACATTTAACTTTTACATCAAGCATAAAGAAAAGGAAAAGTCCAAAACAAACATGATCTCATCATTTTAACCAAAAACTCACACCACAAGATGGGAAAAGATATGACAAAAATAACTTAGAAGGGGAAGAGGCAAGGGATGGAATCAGTACAGTCTAAGAAATAAGAGGCTATCAGAAAATGAACTATCTCAACTATGAGATTTTTCATAGGAACCTAAGGGTAACCACTAAACAAATAATTAGAATAGAGACATTTATGGTAAACAAGGAGAAAATAAAGAAAAATAACAGAGAAAACTACCTAATCAAATTGGTAGTCTGAAATACACGGGATGAGAAAAAAAGGAAATGTGTGATAAGATGGCAACATTAAGCTGTCATGTATGAATAAGCACTCTAAATGTAAATAGACTGAATTCTCCAATCAAAAGACACAGAGTGTAATGATAGACTACAGACCAAGACCCAACAATGTGCTGCCTCCAGGAAACACATCTCAGCTCTAGAGACAAACATAGGCTCAGAATGAAGGAATGGCAGACAATACTCCAAACTAATGACAAACAAAAGAAAGCAGGTGTTGCCATACTTATATAAGACAAAGTAGACTTCAAGATAAAACTTGTAAAGAGAGACATAGGGGGGCAGTATATAATGATAAAAGGGACTCTCCACCAAGAAGAAATCACACTTATAAACATGTATGCACCCAACACAGGAGCACCAAAGTACATAAAGCAACTACTAACAAACCTAAAAGGAGATATCAATGACAACACAGTAATAGTAGGGGACCTCAACACCCCACTTACATCAATGGATAGATCATCCAGACAAAAAGTCAACAAGGAGATAGTGGACTTAAACGAAAAACTAGATCGGATGAACTTAACAGATATGTATAGAGCGCTCCATTCAAAACCAGCAAAATATACATTCTTCTCAAGCACACATGGAACATTCTCAAGGATAGACTATATATTGGGAAACAAGGCAAACCTCAATAAATTTAAGAAGATTGAAATCATATCTACTATCTTTTCTGACCATAATGCTGTGAAACTAGAAATCAACTACAAGAAAAAAGCTGGAAAAGGAACAAAAATGTGGAGACTCAACATGCTACTGAATAACCAATGGGTTCTCGAAGAAATAAAAGAAGAAATCAAAAAATATTTGGAGACAAATGAGAATGAAAACACACCATACCAACTCTTATGGGATGCAGCAAAAGCAGTCATAAGAGGGAAACTTATAGTGTTACAGGCCCATGTTAATAAACAAGAAAAAGCTCAAATAAACAATCTTAAACTGCACCTAATAGAATTAGAAAGAGAAAACAAAGCCCAAACTCAGCAGAAGGAGGGAAATAAAAATTAGAGCAGAAATAAATGAAATTGAAACAAAAATGACTGTAAAAAAGATCAATGAAACAAGGAGCTGTTTCTTTGAGAGGATAAACAAAACTGACAAACCCTTAGCCAGACTCACTAAGAAAAAAAGAGAGAAGACTCAAATAAATAAAATTAGAAATGAAAGAGGAGAAATCACAACGGATACCACAGAAATACAAAAGATTATAAGAGAATATTATGAAAAACTATTTGACAACAACCTGGACAATCTAGAAGAAATGAATAAATTCTTAGATGCTTACAACCTCCCAAAACTGAATCAAGAAGAAATAGAGAATCTGAATACACCAATCACAAGTAAAGAGATTGAAACACTAATCAAAAATCTCCCCAAAAATAAAAGTCCAGTACCAGATGGTTTCTCTGGAGAATTCTACCAAACATTCAAAGAAAGTTTATTACATATTCTTCTCAAACTATTCCAAAAAATTGAGGAAGATGGAAATATTCCTAACACATTCTACGAGGCCAACATCACCCTGATCCCAAAGCCAGACAAGGACAACACAAAGAAGGAAAATTACAGGCCAATATCGCTGATGAATATAGATGCAAAAATCCTCAACAAAATAATGGCAAACTGAGTATAGCAATACATCAAAAAGATCACATACCATGGTCAAGTTGGATTCACACCAGGGACACAAGGATGGTTCAACACCTGCAAATCAATCAATGTGATACATCATATTAACAAAAGGATGAACAAAAATCACACGATCACCTCAATAGAGACAGAGAAAGCATTTGACAAGATCCAATACCGTTCAAGATAGAAACTCTCAATAAAATAGGTATAGAAGGGAAATACCTCAATATAATAAAGCCCATATATGACAAACCCACTGCCAACACAGTACTGAATGGGGAAAAACTGAAAGCCATCTGACTGAGAACAGGAACAACAGGTGCCCACGCTCACCACTCTTATTCAGCATAGTACTGGAGGTTTTGGCTAGAGCAATAAGGCAAGAAAAAGAAATAAAAGGAATCCAAATAGACAAGGAAGAAGTGAAACTCTCACTGTTTGCAGATGACATGATTCTATACATAGAAAACCCTAAAGAATCCATTGGAAAACTATTAGAAATAGTCAACAACTACAGCAAAGTTGCAGGATACAAAGTCAACTTACAAAAATCAGTGGTGTTTCTATGCTCTAATAGTGAACTAATAGAACAAAAACTCAAGAATACAACCCCATTTACAATCACAAGAAAAAGAATAAAATACCTAGGAATAAATTCAACCAAGGAGGTGAAAGATCTATATAAGGAAAACTACAGAACATTTCTGAAAGAAATCGAGAAGGACATAAAGAAATGGAAAGATATTCCATGTAAATGAATTGGAAGAATAAACAGTTGAAATGTCCATTCTACCTAAAGCAATCTACAGATTCAATGCAATCTCAATCAGAATCCCAATGACATTCTTCACAGAAACAGAACAAAGAATCTTAAAATTCATATGGGGTAACAAAAGACCCCACATGCCAAAGCAATCCAGAGAAACAAGAACAAAGCTGGTGGCATTGCAATCTCTGACTTCAAAACATATTACAAAGCTATAGTAATCAAAACAGCACGATACTGATACAAAAACAGACACACAGATCAATGGAACAGTATTGAAAGCCCAGAAATAAAATAACACATCTATGGACAGCTAATCTTTGACAAAAGAGTGAAGAACATACAATGAAGAAAGGAAAGCCTTTTAAATAAATGGTGCTGGCAAAACTGGACAGCCACATGCAAAAGAATGAAACTAGACCATTATCTTTCTCCATACACCAAAATACACTCAAATGGATCAAAGACTTGAAAGTGAGTCTTGAAACCATAAAACTTCTGGAAGAAAATAGCGGCAGAACAGTCTTTGACATCAGCCTTAAAAGGATCTTTATGAATAAGATGTCCATTCAGACAAGGGAAATGAGAAAAAATAAACAAGTGGGACTTCATCAGACTGAAGAGCTTCCGCAAGGCAAAGGAAACCAAGATCAAAATGAAAAAAACAACCCACCAACTGGTAGAAAATATTTGCAAATCATAACTAATAAGGAGTTAATCTCCATAATATATAAAGAGCTCATGCAACTGAACTACAAAAAATTAAACAACCCAATCAAAAAGTGGGCAGAGGATATGAACACACATTTTTCCAAAAAAGATATACAGATGGCCAATAGGCACATGAAAAGATGCTCAACATCACTAATCATCAGGGAGATGCAAATCAAAACTACACTTAGATATCATCTTATGCCCGTTAGAAAGGCGACAATCAACAAGACAAAAAATAATAAATGTTTGAGAGGTTGTGGAGAAAGGGACCACTCATCCACTGCTTGTGGGAATGCAAACTGGTACAGCCACTTTAGAAAACATTACAGAGATTTCTCAGAAAATTAAAAATAGAACTACCATATGACCCAGCTACCCCACTACTGAGTATCCAAAGAACTTGAAATCAACAATACAAAGAGACTTATGCTCCCTTATGTTCATTTCTGCATTATTCACAATAGCCAAGAAGTGGAAACAACACAAGTGCTCTGCGACTGACGATTGGATAAAGAAGATGTGGTATATACATACAATGGAATAATACTCAGCCATAAAAAAAAACCATAATCGTCCTATTTGCAGCCATATGGATGGACATTGAGGGCATCATATTAAGTGAAGTAAGCCAGACAGAGAAAGACAAACACCATATGATTTCACTCATATGTGGAATATAAACAAACTTATGGACAAAGAGAACGATTTAGTGGTTACTAGGGGAACATGGGCAGAGGGTGAGAACAAGGGTTGCAGGGGCACATTTATATGGTGTTTGACAAATATTAATGTACAAGTGAAATTTCACAATGTTATAAACTATTTA
Source organism: Equus quagga (assembly GCF_021613505.1). Taxonomy (NCBI): domain Eukaryota; kingdom Metazoa; phylum Chordata; class Mammalia; order Perissodactyla; family Equidae; genus Equus; species Equus quagga. The sequence continues at coordinate 11,744,622 of NC_060288.1, read as the reverse complement.
GACCACAATAAAAATTTTTTAAAAACCCAACTGGTGATATGTTGCTTATAGCTGGAGGCTGGCACAAAGCACCTCATAATAGCACTCCGGGAAGCATATTATTTGGAAGGGCTGGCTTGGATAGGTGATAGTTTAGGAGAATGTGGTAGTAACCAAACAGATCATCCAAGCCAGGGGCCATCCCGGCTGGAGCAAAGGCAAGTGTCAAGCAGATAGACTATGTTGGACACAAATTTTGTCCACCTTTCAGATTGCCTCCTATTCTCCTTTGTCTTTATGGGTTGGTATCAAAACTGTGCTGAGGAGCCTGTCTACTTCTAGCTGTGGGTGAAAGGACACATTCTGGAGCATAATACCTGTTTTTTAAATGCCACAGGGGATTGGATGACACAACCCAGAAGTGTCTGTGAGGAGGGTATATTTACGCATTACAGCTCCCTGCATGGAAACCTTGACCAGCGAGAAATGGGAAATAGGGGTCCTGCCTGCCTTCTTCCCTCCGAGGACAGCTCCAAGATAAGATTCCCTTTGCATATTTTCTTCAGAAGTCCTGTGTGTTGGGTGAACATGGCTGCTGCCTAGCCACTGTGCTACTTTTTCTCCTCTGACTCTCACTGTTCTGGCTTTTCATTTCCCAACTACAGGGTCAGCCTTTCAATTCCTTCTTCAGGCTCTGCTTTCTAAAGGATTAAGATTAAGATATTGACTACCTCCAAGCTTCCGCATCTGAAACATCCTACCTCAACACTTTCCTCTTAATATTTTGTGGCACCAATCCAAGGGCATAAAGAGAGCAGTTCTCAAAGATCATGCCCTTAGTCCCTTACATTATCCTTCTTCTGCTTCTCTTACTCTGTCTCTCTAAATAACTAATATTTGTTATAGTGTGAAACAGTTTGTCTAGGGAAATGTGTGTGGAGGGGCAGGTGTACAGATTGTATCCTGAACATCACAACTTCCTGTTACATCCACAGCTGATATTGTCCAAGAGCTGTTTTATTTTATATATTTTAACATATGTGTAATTGGAATCCAAGAAGGAGAAAAAAGAGATAGTCAAGAAAAATATTTGAAGAAATAATGGCTGAGAATTTCCCAAAATGAATGACAGAAACCAAACCACAGAACCCTGAGTCTCAGAGAACACACATACACACAAAATACCACCCTTTTCCCCAAATATACACACCCAGGCATATAACAATGAAACTGCTGTAAACAAAAGATAAAATCTTAAAGATAGCCAGAGAAAAAGAAACATTATTACATACAGAGGAGCAAAGAATTACAGTAAACTTCTTAGCAGAAACTATGCAAACCAGATGATGATGGAGGAACATCTTTAAAGTGTTGAAAGAAAAATAATCTGTTAACCAAGAATTCTGTATGTAGTGAAAATGCCTTTCAAAAAATGAAGGAAAAAATGAAGATTTTCTTAGACAAGCAAAAACAGAGGGAATTCATTTCCAGCAGTCCTACTCTAAAAGAAATATTAGAAGTCTTCATGCAGAGAGAATATGACAGCAGACTACAACTTGGACTTATGCAAAGAACCAAAGAACACTGGAAATGGAAGTAACAAAGGTAAAGTTGCATTTAACATATTTTAAATTTTTAATTTCTCTAAAGCAGTTGTTTTCAACTGGGGGAAATCCCTTTCCCCTCTCATCCCTCCCCCAGGGACGCAGGCAATGTCTGAAGACAGTTTTGGTTGTCACACTGCGTCGGTGCTACTGATATCTATCGGGTAGAGGTGAGGGATGCTGCTAAACATCCTACATGCACAGGAAAGCCTCACACAACAAAGAATTATCCAGTCCAAAATGTGAATATTGCTGAGGTTGAGAAACCTTGTTCTGAAAGATAATTGTCTAAAGCAAAAATAGCAACAATGTATTGTGTGTTTATAGCATATGTAAAAGTAGATGGTGTGACAGCAATAGCACAAATTATGTGAGGGAGGGATTGGGACTAAACTATTGCAATGTCCTTACACTATACAGGAAATAACATTATTTGAAGGTAGACTCTTGTTAATTAAAGATGTATATTTAAAAACCTAGGACAACCAGTCAAAAATACTGGAGAGGCTGGCACCGTGGCCGAGTGGTTAAGTTCACGCACTCCTCAGCAGGCGGCCCAGTGTTTCGTCAGTTCGAATCCTAGGCGCGGACATGGCACTGCTCATCAAACCACGCTGAGGCAGCGTCCCACATGCCACAACTAGAAGGACCCACAACTAAGAATATACAACTACGTACTGGGGGACTTTGGGGAGAAAAAGGAAAAAAATAAAATCTTTAAAAAAAAAGAAAGAAGGCAATGGCATTCTAAAAAAAAAAATCCTGGAGATAAATTGAAATAATAAAATGTGCTCAATTAACAAAGGAAAAGGCTGAAAAGGGGGGGGAAATTAAAGAAAAGGTGGGACAAATTTAAAACAGTTAGCAAGATACAAACTCATTTTATAAGTCCTGCATTTCTTTAATACCCAAACCAAACAATCCCATATGAACATAGATACAACTATTCTTAACAAAATATTAGCAAATTGAATCTAGTAATATATATAAAAAATAATACTGCACAGTCAATGCAGTATCCTGGGCATGCAATGCTGATGCAATACTAAACAAACAAATAAACAAAACAAAAAACCCCACTAAACTATGTAACTCATCATATTAATGGTTTAAAGAAGAAAAACCAATCAATATATACAGAAAAAGTGTTTGATGAAATTCATCAACCGTTCATGATAAAAATTCTCAGCAAACTAGTAATAGAAGGAACTTCCTCAATCTGAGAAAAGGACATGTATAAAAACTCTATGGCTATTGTTATTCTTAATGATGAAAGACTGACTTCTTACCCTGTAAAATCAAGAACAAAGCAAGAATATCATTCTCACCACTCCTATAATTCTTAATACTAGGTATCTCAGCAGTGAAATAAAGCAATAAAAGGAAATAAAATGTATACAGATTGAAGGAAGAAAGAACACTGTTCCTATTTGCTGATAACATGATTGTCTAGCTATAAAATCTTAAGGAATTTACAAAAAGGCTCCTAGAGCTAATAAGTTTATCAAAATTACAAGATACAAGGTCAACAGGAAAAATCAATTACATTTCTATGCACTAGCAAAAATCCATTAGGAACCTTAATTTAAAAATGATATCATTTACTATAGCTCCCCTCAAAATGAAATACTTAGGTATAAATCTAAGAAAATATGTGTAAGATCTGTAGGTTGGAACCTACAAAACGCTGATGAAAGAAATCAACGAAGACCTAAATAGATGGAGACACATACTATTTTCATGCATTGAAAGACTCAGCATAGCAAAGATGTCAACTCTCTCCAAACTGATGTATAGGTTTAATGCAACACCAATCAAAATCCCAGCAAGACATTTTGTAGATATAGGCAAGCTGATTCTAAAGTTGTTATGCAAAGGCATTGGAACTGGAATAGCTAAAACAATTTTGAAAAAGAAGAACAAAGAGGAATCTCATGACCAGATTTGAAACCTTCTTATAAAGCAACAGTAATCAGGGTGATGTGGTATTGATGAAGGGACAGACACATAGCTCCATGGAACAGGAGAGAGACCTAGAAATGGACCTACACAAATACGGCAATTTGATTTCTGACAAAAGTGTAAATGTAATTCAGTGGAGAAAGAGTGTTTTTTTGACAAATGGTATTGGAACAAAACGTCATTCACATGCAAAAGAGTGAGACTCTGCCTCAACTTTACATCTTATACAACAATTAATTCAACTGTATCGTGGATCTAAAAGTAAAACATAAAACTATAAAACTTTTAAAAGAAAACATAGGACCACAGGGTTCCCTTAACCCAGTGCTTCGGGGCCGAGGGGAGTATTTCCACGGTGGCCGCAGCCAGGCTTTCTGAGAGTGCACCTTCCTGACTGGAGCTTGCCTCAGTACAGGGCAGGAAGATTCGAAAGGGGAAAAATGGCGATACCCTCCCGATTCTCCATCCCATCGGGCTCCCTCTCCCCAGTCTTCTGGTTGGAAAGAGAGTTTCTCTTTCAGCTTTTTCTGTCCACACTTGCTGTGCATTTCCTGGTTTGGGGCTGCCCTAGAGTCTGAGCAGGGAACTATGGGGAAAACATTCAGGAAATTTGTTGCCATCTGGGTTGCCCCTCAGGATTTGATTTCCCTCTCAAATATGCCTGCTGTTATTTACTTGTCGGAGTCCCCAGATGCTTGCCTTGTGCATTGGTCTGAAGATTTTTTGTTGGAATTTGAGAGAGATAGGGTAGAGTGTGCATCTTCTTAGAGGAACTGGAACCACTAATTTTGCCCCCCCCCCCCCCGCCTTTTTTTGACCAAAGAAGTCAATTTCCTTTTGCTGGTGATTGGTTTGAAGTGGGAACAGCACCAAGTTCTAGCCAACGAGACATAAGGGACATCTATTTAAGGCTTCTTGGAGACCTAGTTCTCCTTAATAAAGAGAGAAATCCATGGAAAAATTCCACTCTTCCTTCCTGCCATTGGATGCTTTTGTATAAGGACATGCTGCTTGGAATCATGGCTGCCATCTTGAACCCCTGAAACAAAAGCCAAAAAATTACATAGAAGCTAAATAGGAGCCCAGACATGTTGAGGGATGAATTAGCTGAACCTGGAACCATCTATCTTTAGACTTTAACTTATGTGGGATCACAAATTCCTAATATGTAGCCATTTTCAGTGAGGTACTTTCTAAATTGCTTTCCAAGGCATTCTAAATGATAAACTAGATTATTCCATTTTCTAATTTAGGGATTCAGCCATCCACAAAAATAACTGTGATAGAATTAATGACTATCCCTCAATAATCTTTAAATTATATTAAAAAAATGCTTTTGAGTTAATAGTTTATTCACTGATTAAAAGATTTGACTTGCGGGAAAAGATTGATATTTTGATACTTTAGATCTATAAAACTAAAAAATGAATATAATGCCTCAAAAGAAATATGGATTGTAATAGAATTACTCTTAGTTCTTCTGCTGACTTGGAGATATGTTATAATTCTATTCTTTATGTTCCTTTATTCACATTCAAAAATATTAATAAGGTACATATTATGTGCCGGAAACTTGTTCTGGATACCTGGAGCACTAAGATGAGGCAGAAACGTTTGCTGCTTTTCAGCGGCTTGCAGTCCAGAAGGGCATATAGACGTATAAACAAATGCTATGGTTAAAATGCAGAGTGATACAGACTAATAAATGGCTATGCATACAATTCTTTAGGAATATAAAAGAAAAAAAGAGCTACTTTTGAGGTATAGCTTTAATAAAGGGAGAAATCCAGGTAGAAATTCCACTCTTCCTTCCTGCCCTTGGATGCTTTTGTATAAGGACGTGCTACTTGGAACCATGGTTGCCATCTTGTACCCCTGAAAGGAAAGCCAAAAACTTATGTAGAAGCTAAATTGGAGCTTCTATATAATTCTATTCTCTTTTATGATAATGTATTTATCTATTCGATGGATTTAT